>NW_006399910.1:2600896-2603296 GCF_000299155.1 Elephantulus edwardii | reverse complement strand
TTAGAAACTTCTTTTTCCTTCTTGATGTTGAGCATCAATCCATATTGAAGGCTGTGGTCCTTATCTTCTGCACCAAACACTTCAGATCCTCCTCAGTTTCAGAAAGCAGGGTTGTGTTGGTTATATAACTTAGGTTGATGATGAGTCTTCCTCCATTCCTGATGCCACACTCTTCTTCATGGAGCCAATCTCCTGGATGTTCTCTTCTGCATATAGATTGAATAGGTATGTAAATAAGATAGATTCCTGGCATAAACCCTTCTCAATTATGAACCATTCAGTGTTTCCTTGCTCTGTTCTGATGACTGCCTCCTGGTCCAAGTATATGTTTTACATAAGCACAATCAAATGTTCTAGGATTACCATTCGTTTCAGAGTTAGACATAGTTTGTTGTGATCCACACAGTCAAATAAATGCCTTTACACAGTTCAAAATCTGGAAAGAAGCGTGCCAGGAATGTATCCTGTCTCCATACCTTTGCTGTCTATGCAGAACAGATCATTTGAGAGGCTGTATTTAATGAGAAGAAATGTGGCATCTATAGGGGAGGAACCTGTGTTATGCAGATTACACAACCTTGTTTGCTGAAACTGAGGAATACCTGAAGTGTTTGTTCCAGAAGGTCAAAAACTGCAGTCTCCGATAGGGAGAAATCAACATCAAGAAAACAAGATTCTCTGTACCAAGTGACATCACCATAATTGTTGTTAAGTGCTATAGAATCGTAGACAAGTCATAGAGACGCTATGAACGAAAGTCTTAAACACACAACTTTAATCTTTTCTCCAACGTCATAGAATTTCCAGAAGCAAGCTTTAGTTCACCATAATAAATGGAGAGAAAAAAAACACACACAAAAAACAACAAACACAAAAAACAACAAACCCAACCAAAGATTGTTAGCAGTATCAGCTTACTTGGTCTTGGCATCAAGTCAAGAAAATCAAAAGATGAATTGCATTCAGGCATTCACACAGTAACTGGGGTTATGGCAGTAGTGTTTTTGGAATGGTGACATTGCCTTAGGATAAGGGCAGGATTCAGGACTATGTGCATACGGCAGCTATGAGTTGCAGGGTTCTTGAAGACACATAGCAACAACCACAGCAATCTCAAGTATAGTTACTAAGTCTTTTAATGCAGTCTGTCAGTGAGAACTTGAATGTGCCTATGATGCTAAAACCATACATATTCCATCAATTCCTGGGGACTTATTTTCCCAATATCTTGGCAATGTCAGTGCAGCTTGAACCAATTTTTTTCTTCAATTACTCTATGCATTTTTTCCATCTTCTTTTTTTTTACTGCACAGTTTTATTGGTTTGCATACAATCATTTCTATACATTGTGTTTCATGTTTTTACACTGTGTTTCATAGATTCTTTTATTCAATTGTTCTACAAGATTATTCATATATGTTTTATAAAATTAATCACCATTGATCTATGCTTACTATTATTCCATCTTTCCAGGTACCTATTGGATTTTTTCCTAATTCCTCTGCCCATCAAACTTTGTCATCCTAATAACTTTCCCCTTCCTTAACTCTCTGCCCCCCTGCCCATCTCTTCTTCCCCTTTTGTACTTTTATCCACATCTTACTTGTTATCTTTCTATTTTTACAGTAATGGTCTTATGAGGTATTTGTCCTTGTGAGACTGAGTTAGTTCACTCATCATAATGCTCTATAGACTCTCCCATGTTATATAGTATTTTAAGAAATTGTTACCTACATGTCTCGTGGTATTTATTCACAATTTCTCAATCCATTTGTTTTGTTTATGGATAATGTTGTTGTTGTTGTTAAGTGTCATCGAGCCATAAATCACTCATAGTGACTCTATGAATAAAAGACCTGAACACTTGTATAACTTTCATCATTTTTTCCAAGTTCATAGCATTTCCGGAGGCAAGTTATTTTAGAAGTGGATGCTACGCTTGTTTCCAAGATGAATAATAGGCTTTCTATTTTCTATTTTCTGTTTTTATTTTCTTGTTATTGTGGTAAGAGTTCTGTGAACATAGGTGTACATATCTCTGACTGTTTTTCAGTTCTATTTTCCCAAGAGTATATTCCTAGAAGTAAAAAAGCCAAACTGTCTTCCAGTATTTATACCATTTTACAATCCCACCAACAGTGCATTAGAGTTCCTCTTTGTATCCTCGCCAACATTTATTGCTTGCTGTCCTGTTAAATTTGCCATTGTTCCTAGGATGAAATAGTTTTGTGGTTTTGATTTGGGCCTTTTATTGCCAATAATTTTGAGTATTTCATCATGCATACGATGGGCATCTGAATGTCTTCCTTTGTGAAAAGTCTTTCCATGGCTTTTATTTATTTTGTGATTGGATTATCAGTATTTTCCTTGTTGTTGTTGTTGATTGTCTTTGGCAGAGAA
>NW_006399910.1:2594312-2594966 GCF_000299155.1 Elephantulus edwardii | reverse complement strand
TTGAGGCTTGAACACTAATTAGTGAAGACCAGATGAGTTGTGGGAGGATGTCAAATGTATCATCCAGGAAGAGTGCAAACGGCCGTTACAAAGGCAGAAGAGGAAGAAAAGACCAAAATGGATGTCAGAAGAAACTCTGAAGATTGCACTGGAGCGGAGAGAAGTCAAAGCACAAGGAAAAATTCAAGATACTAAAGAGCTGAACACAAGATTCCAAAAGGCAGCATGGAATGACAAAGCAAAATATCACAATGAAATGTGCAAGGGGCTAGAGTTGGAAAATCAAAGGGGTCAAACTTGTTCAGCATTTCTTAAGCTCAAGGAACTGAAGAAAAAATTCAAATCTAGAGTTGCTATAATCAAGGATGCTTTAGGCAGAATATTAAATGATCCAGGAGGTATTAAAAGAAGATGGAAAGAATATACTAAGTCATTGTATCAAAAGGAATTGGCAGATACAGATAAATTTAATGAAATAACATTTGAGGAAGAGCCTATGGTGATGATGGAAGAAGTTCAAGCTGCTTTGAAGGAAATAGCAAAAAATAAAGCCCCAGGAATAGATGGTATACCAATTAACATATTTCAGGTAATAGATGCTGCCCTGGATGTGCTCACCAAATTGTGCCAAGAAATCTGGAGAACAACCACTTG
>NW_006399910.1:2580033-2594212 GCF_000299155.1 Elephantulus edwardii | reverse complement strand
TCTTGAACTGGGAACCCCACCAAACACTATCCACCATGAGTAACCGTTATGACATTTGACACACCAATGGAAAAGGTTCAGTATCACAGCAACTCTAGATTACCTCAGTACAGCATATTGTGTGCAGAAGAGTGCTGTGCTACTAAAAATAATGTTCCTCTAAAATATAATAACAACCAACTTTAAATACAAAGGCCCTTCCTGAGGTCTTGTTGACTCTAAACAAGAGGCTTAAATTAAAAAAAAAAAAGAAAAGAAAAGAAAAAGAAAAAAAAAGAAACAAAACCCGCACAAAACCCAATTTAGTGTGTTGTTATGTGCCATTGAGTCACCTGTGATGTATAAAGACCCTATGTACAGCAACTCTGAACTCTTCCCTGTCCTCAGCCAAGTCTCACTAATTTTGACACACTAACACCCGTTGTTCCAGATATTGTATCAATCCATCTATCTGGGATCTTTCTCTCCTGCACTGTTCCTCCACCCTTCCAAGCACTATGTTCTTCTCCAAGGACCACTCTCTCCTGGCCATATGACCAAGTACATGAGACAGAGCTTCAAAATTCTAGCCTCCAAGGAAAGACTTGGTCTCACCCTCTCCAAGACAGACCAATTTGTTTTCTTGGCGGTCCATGGTTTGTTCAAGAAAGGCGTAGTATTCTAGTAAACTTTTGGTATGAAACCCTTGTCTGAAATGTTATTACCAAATTTTCCCCCCCAGTATATGAGTTTTCTTTTCAAACTATTGGAAAAAGATTTTGATGTATAGAAGGACTTAATCTTTAGAAGGTTCTATTCATCTATGTTATCTTCTCCTGACTGTGTGTTTCTGGCTGTGTTTGCCAATGCATTCAATACCATAGACTAGGAATTCTAACTTGTATCCCATCTTCTCTCTTATGATCTTTATGATTTGGAGTTTTATCCCTAGATCTCTGATTCACCTTGGATTAATTTTTGTGTATACTGTGAGATGTGGATCCTTTTTGAACTTTCTGTAGGTAGAAGTTCAGTTTTGCCAGCACCATTTGTTGAAGGTCTCGCCATTTAATCGGTTTTGTATTCTTCTTGAATACCAACTGAATGTAGGTAGATGGTTAGATTTCTGGCTTCTTGATCCTGTTCCATTGGTCTATGTGCCTGCCATTTTACCAGTACCATGCTGTTTTGGTTATTATTGCTGTTGAGTAGGTTTTGCAATCAGGGTGTGCTATGCCTCCCACTTCATTTTTGTATTTCAGAAGTGCTTTACTTATTTGTAAACTCTTTCCTTTCCAAATGAACTTGCCTATTGCTTTTTCTATGTCTTTGGAAAATGAGCTTGGTATCTATATTGGATTGCACTAAACCTGTAGGTTGTTTTTAGTAAGATTATAATTTTCACTATGTTGAGTCTTCCTATCTATGAACAGGTAATATTCCTCCATTTAGTTAGTTCTTTTATTGTTTCTTGAAGTAGTGTTTTGTAGTTTTATAGTTTAATATCTCATTTCTTATGGCATGTGTGGAATGTTCAATAGTATGTCTGAGCAATAATCTATTTCCTGTGTATGCTATGCTGTTGGTTAGGGGCAGGAGATGGTTAATAATGTGTGACATCTAATACTGAACAAGTGTGTTTATGCTGAAACTTGCCTTGTTGAAATGTATAGGTGCCCTAGCCTTGTGTGTCACAGGGTCTTTGATGAGGTTGATGTGGGAGGAAGTCATCCGGAGGGACTACCAGGTTGTTGTCTTGTCTTGTCCCTTGATGGAAGGGGTCTTTGTGTCCTGTCCATACTTTCAGAGAACTAGCTAGTTCAGCAACTTTCTAATTTCTTGATTTTCAATGTCTCAGAAATTCTTTGAAATACTTACAATTTCTTCTGTTTTGTGATTTGCATTTGGGGAGCTCTTGTGGTCTAGTGACAAGAAGCCAACCACTAACTAACTTACCAGTTGCCTAGATTAAGCAGCTGCTCCAGGGGAGAGCAACAAGCATTCCCCCTTTTGTTTGTTGGCAATCCATAGGATTTTTTTTTCCAACTCCACAATTCAAAGACATCAATTCTTTTGTCACCCGTAGCTATTGCCCAACTTTCAGATGTATAGCAAGTAATTGAAAAATACTATACTTGGATCAGGTGTTTATACTGACATCCTTGCTCTCCAGTAATTTGGAGAGGTCACTGACAACAGATTTTTCTAATACAACTTGTCTTCTGATTTGACTGCTGATACCAAGGGAGTTGAGAGTGGATCCAAATCAGATAAAATTTTTGATGATGTCAATCTTTTCTCCATCTATTATGATGCTGCGTATTGGCCCAGCCATGAAGATTTTCATTTTCTTGATGTTTATATGTAGCCAACATCAAATTTCTCTAAGAATGTTGTTGTTCAAGTGGAATAAGATTCACAGCAACCCTATGAGGGATAGTTTTGAACCCTCTCTATCCTGTGCCATCCTCTTCAAAATACATCATCCTTGAAAGGGTGAATAGTAGGTAAAAGAGAAAAATACCTTCAACCAGATGGCCTTGATGTCAGATGGATTTAGAGGAATAATTTCCTCAATGGACTCAAGTATATCAGATATAATGTCTCTGGAAACAGAATTGAGAAAATGCCACCTTGAGTGTACCCTTCCTCGTTTAGTACAATTTTTCAAAGTGGTTTTATCATCCTCAAAATGATGGTTCACTCTGCGGGGCAAACTGTTTCTTACCAGTCTCTATAGAGTGGCCATTTACTAGTTATGGGGCACTGAGATCCTGTTCAATTGCCCAGCACACTAACAAGTTTTCTCATTTCTCCTTCCTTTTTTAAGTCCAACCGCGGGCCCAGTCTTACTGGCAAATCCCAGCATTTCATTTTCTCCTGCAATCTGGTTTTGCTCTCTGAATTTTCTCCCCAACTTCGGATTGTACATACTGTCAGCCTTGGGCTTCTCTGTATATTCTCACCCCCACCCCTTTTGTATGTAATTCTACAGGAAATACAAAGTTTTGCCTACTTTCTAGTCTGCTATTCTAACAGAAGTATCATCTCACATCCTTTGGGCATGTTGTTAGTAGTCATTGTCCTTGGAAAAAAAGACAGCATTCTAAGAAAGACAGAGGGACAGAGAAAGAAAGAAATAACATCAACTGGATGGATTGACAATGTGATTGCAACAAAGGGCTCGAGCACATTGGAGATTGTGAGGATGTTCAAGATAAGACAAGGTTCAGATCTATTGTTCAAAGGGATTTCATGAGTCATAATTGACTTGATGGCACCTTACAACAACAACAAAAATGACACTGAGATATGGTGGACTAGCCCTTAGGAAGCTGTGCTGCTAACTCAAAGTTTCTATTTTCCCAGAAGTTAGAATCCACTAGAAGTTCTGAGAACAAAAGAAGGTCATTCTCTTCCTTTAAGGTTTACAGCCTCAAAAAGCCAATGGTGGGTTAACTATGAATCTGTTACAGTTCTATGCCAATATAGAATGGTACTGAAAAGATTTCAGTGGAACTTCAACTCTAAGATTCTAAGATAGAGTAGGGAGAAAGATCTGGATACCTACTTCCAAAATTAACCAATAAATACTCTGTGGATAACAAGATTCAACGTTACAATCAATAATGAATGGCACAGTACCAAGCAGCACTTCATTGTGTGCAGCATAATGTCTCCATGAGTTTGAACTGACTCGATTGCAACAAACAAAATCATATCTCTAATATGGAATACTATACAGCAGTGAGAAGGACAACATGGATAGTCATGAAACATAATACTGAATGGAGAAAGTAAGAATAAAGAGAAATAACAGGAAAAATTAACATGTGGGGAGGGCCGAATGAGCAGATGGTGAACAGAGACTTTTATGAAATGCAGTAATAACTGACACATACTAGATATTTCTCAGAACACATAGGAGTGTACAACACAAAGAATGAATAATAAATAATGAATCAATATTAATTCATCAATTGTAACTATTCAACTACAGGAATTGCACATATTTAAAACAAACACTCTCACTGAATGGATTTTAATTCATGGTGCCTCCAAATTGCCGCACAGTATAAGAGCCTCACAAAGATTTCTTGGCTGTCATTCCCAGGGCAGATCCTTCAGACTTTCTTCTGAGTGAGTTAAAACTTAGGTTATGAACCAATTGCATAATCCAGAGATCTTATGATGCTAACACAAGAAATTATGTAGGAGAGAGGAAGTGTGGGGAAAATCTCTGTACATCCTACATAATTATACTATAAACTTAGAATTGCTCTAAAAATTATATTATTGGAAATTAATTTGTGGCAATACAAGTCAGGAAACATCTATCTTTATGGATAATTAGTAGCTGAAAGCAGTCATGAGGGTTGTTTCAGAAACATGAGTCAGGCTAACTTTCCTCTAAGGGTGCATTCCTTCATAAAATTTCTAGTCTCTCACTAATGATTCATGCCCCCGTTGCATATTGGCTGCAATTTGGTTATAATTATATTTCATGGGTTCTTTATGGCAGTAACAAAACAGAAAAGGACACTCATTCTTAGATATGTCAACTTGAAGCATAGAGAAAAAACTAGAGGACTAGATGAATCTGAAACTGCTTCTTAGAAGAGAGACAGGTCTCCTTCACTTAGGACAAAAACAAATCACCTAGTCAGGCCTTGTGTCAAGAGAGCAAGAAGTAGAATTGTCCCACAGGGATAGGACCTGTAATGAAGAGGAGAAAATATTTTTAACAAATACTGTTCATTTTTTTAATTAGTCACTTTTTGGTAGAGAAAATACACAAATTAATACAACGGGGTTTCATTCTTGATAAATTCAAAGCCTTCAAGAGAAATGTGCTAAAGTAAAAAAAAAAAAAAGGTCCCTAAAATACCCAAAGGAATTAATTGTGATTGATTATCAATAAAATGGTTTATAAGCCAGCTCAAGAAAATTTTCTTACAGGAATATTTAAAAATGTGCAAACAATTTATGTATCACTTCTGTTTATAAAAACTGAGTTATTAATAACACAAAATTGCCACTTTGAAGTTACTATGATTATGATCTTAAAAGTATTATTAGAACCACTGTTAAAATTTTCAATTAGAGAGTTATAATCATACTATCATTATAAAAAATATAATTAGATACATTTACATAATGGAATAGTGTGTAGCATGCAGGAGCAATGATTTTGTAAATGATCACCTAACTTGGGAGGGACAGGAAAGCATAAAGCTGAGAGAACTAACTCAGTATCACAAGGACAAATATTGTATAACACCATTATTGTAGAATGGGTATAAGGATCCAAGGGTGGGGTGGAAGCAGAAGGATGAGGATGTGCAGGAGAAGGGAGGATTAATAATGGAATTGTGAAATTTGATAGGGATGGTGACAGAAATTCAAAGAGTTTGTTCTGAAAAACAATGTATTCAAATTTCCTAAGTAAACTAATATAATAAAAAATAGATAAAAATAGATATAAATAAGGACAACATAAAGAAAAGATATACAAGGCAAGGTGTAGGAAGATTCCTAATGTGACTCTCCTGCATCTGAAATATGCATTACTTCCCCAAGCAGCATCTGAATTATACTGTCCAGAATTTCCATTCAGATTTCATCACATAAGCATGATTGATTGAATCCCTAGCTTTGTGGTTGAACTCCGTCTCCAGTTCTCTTTTCATTTCTGAGGACTGAAATGATATTATTCGGTGGCTCTTTCTGGTACAGGTAAGCATAATAGAACACTCAAGTATGTTCTGGATATTCATAGACAACAGAGCTATATCAGCTCCTTGGAAAATTCCAAGCATTTAGAAGGGTACTTAGAGTAAGGATTGACTTATAGGCAGTGGCTCTGAGTTTGGATTTGGGCTCTGAAGTGACCTTCCAATGACAGATCCAAGGATGAAATTATTTGGATAAGCATTTCACCCACACACAAGTCTATTGACAATCTATAAAAGTAACCCATGTAAGTTATAAATATACTGTGATGTCCTAGCAGTAAGAAGGTGTACTACAATCCTGACGAACAAATGAGGTTCAAGGATGGGCAGTCTCCTCTGCGCCTCTGAAAACCTGCTGGAAGGTTAACAGTACACAACAACAACAATAGTTATAACAAACACATAAAATAGGGAGCTTGGAGGCAGTCAATAGAGTATTACACTGTTAACCCAAACATGACACTTCTCCATTGTTTCTGATTCACCAACAGCTCAATGAAAGGAAGATGAAGAATCTCCTCCTAGGCAATTTACCGCCTCAGAAACTAAATGGAGAGGCAACTATGAGTCAGTTCTGATTTAATGCAATGAGTGAATTTTACATACTAACTACAAGTTTTTGTTTTAAAAAGTGAGCATATAGTAAGCTCTCAACTAATCAAGCTTACTTTCCTTCCCTTTTGTCACCTCTGCATTTTTAAATTAGCTTATCTTAAAAATTAGTTTTCATGTGATAAATGTCATCCTCCTTCCCTTTTGTAGCTGAATTTTCTAACCCTTTGAGAACTAAATAATTATTTCCATTTCACTATTATCGTGTTTTGGAGAAAAAGATTGAATGTAAATTTGTCTGACTCTGAAGCTCTTGAGATTTCTCTGATTCATTTCTGTCTCCTTTCCTTATGCTACGAAAACAGGAATTCACTGTAATATATTATATGTCTCTTTTAATTTATACCTGTAATATTATCCTTCAGAAAAAAAAGATAAGAATCTAAACTCCTTGGCAAATAGAAAAAAGAATAACTATGGCCCAGTCCTTCAGATAAGGGCACATCACAGACCATTGTTTCATAAAGTATCTTGAGTCTAAATAAAGTGTTACCTCAGTAACACCATTTCAGTCTTATTAGAATGAGGAGAATCATTTTGTCACAAGGTGATGATATGTGTGTAGTGGGTATTCAGGGCAGATAACTGATAATTCAATATCTAAGTGTGTCCTTCAATGATCAAGAATGCAAAAATTATGTGAAATACTAGACTAAGAATATAAATGAAAATATCGCATAAAGAAAAACCTCAAACCCTCAAACTCATTACTGTTGAGTCAAATCAACTCAAAGTTAACCCTTCCAGTGGGTTTATGACCCACAGGACAGCTGTGGATTTGAACCTCATGCCTTTGCATCAGCATTGCCCAATGTTATCTGAGAGATCTCTGATGACCCACTGGTACAGAGTTGTTTTGCCAACCCAAAGGCAGATTCTCTAGGGAAGAAAAATTAACAATCTCCTTCTGTGTGAGTTAAATCCTCTGAAAACTCACTGGAAGGTCAGCTCTGACTCAGTTCTAATCCATGGTACATAATAGCAATATTATCTAAGATGTCTCTAACATATAAATAAGATACTAAAACAGCACCAAGCCATGGAAACACGAATCTTTTAAGTAAAATCAAGCACTACAAATACAATTTGATAGGTCTCAAAACCCTTGAGACTGCAAAGACCTCCCATAGCTTATTCAGATTTGAGTTTTAGTGATACCTTAAAGACAAAGTCCCAAAGAGCTCTCTCAGAGAAGATAAAAAATATGTTATTTATTTTAAAGCAACTTGATATAACACATAAGTTGTGTGTGTGTGTGTGTGTGTGTGTGTGTGTGTGTTTTACATAATGAAATCTTCAGATAAAATGATCACATAACAAATATTTTCAGTTGTCATTTTTCCTGAATACATACACCTATTCACTCATTCAGAGCTATATCCACTAACATTAATGCAGCATTTATATAACATTTTGTTCTAGGTACAGATGGGACTATACGGTGAAGAAAGCATGATTTCATGATTTTCAATTGATTACACCTATTGGAGAAATAAGAAAGGGAACTTACATATTTCAGAAAGTGGAATAAGTGCTACCAAAAATTATTGACATCTGTTGTCAAATATAAACCTTATGATAACCATTTAAAAATTAGAAAATCTACTCTATATAACTCTTTTTCTTTCTCTCTCACATTGTCATCAAGTGTCACTCACTGTTGATACTCCATTTGGATTTGTAAGGTGCTAAAGCAAACAAGAGGCTTCCCATCTTTCTCCTGTGGAGTGAGTGATTGATTTAAACCAGCAATGAAATTTAGTCTTTGTGTTAACACTGTAGCTGTTTTTGTACTATGCTACCAGAGACACCTACTTCAAATACAGGTGGAAGATCCAAATAGATCCACAACCACAACAACAAAAAATTAGAAATGCCATTAAAAAAATTAAAAATAGTCTCAACAATAACTCAAGTTGGCTACACTAGGAAATTTTGCAAAACCTTAGAAAAGAGTTGAAATCAATTATATTCAAACTTTCCAGAACATAGCAGCAGAATAAATCCTTTCTGACTCATTCAGTTGTAGGGAGAATGAGTGGAAGCTCTAGTGATCTAGTGGAGAAGGAGTTGCACTGTCAATCCAAGGTCAATCAATTTGAATCCACCAGCTGTTTTGAGGGAGAAAGATGTGTAATTTTCTCTGGTGCAATTTACAGCCTCTGAAAACTTACTGAAGGGTGAGCTATGAGTTGATTCTAACTTGATGATAATGAATTTGAGTTTTTGTTTTCAACTCACTCAATAAAGCCATCATCACCCTGATGCCAAAGCCAGTTAAAGACATTATACATAAAAAGAGAACTCAAGATAAATACCCTAAATGCTTACAAATGTAAAAATTCTTAACAAAATCCTAGTTAACAGACTTCAGTAACATTTGAAAAATCACACATCATGATTAAGTGGGATTCACATCAGGCATACAAGGCAGTCAAACATTGGAAAATCAGCATTTCCAGCATCTCTCAAGAACTCTCCAAAAGTCACTAGATGATATTGCAATTCAGCTTATTGCATTCCAAGACCAAATTAACTCCCACATAGCAGTTGTATTACAAAACAAAATGCTTAATCTATTAACTATATAATGGATTAAAAAGGCCTGTAGTGTCGGTGGCTACTTCTGTTATTATTCCAAGGCCAGACACTAAAGAGAGGGGTCTTATGACAGCTGAATAGTGTTTAAGGTTTTGGATAAAGTGCACGTGATACAGGCCATAGTCTTTGCAATTACTTGCTATGCATCAGAGAGTTGGACAATGACTAGGGATGATAGAAGGAGAGTTGATGCCTTTGAGCTATATTGTTGGCCAGGAATATTGAATATACCATGGACTGCTTAGAGAACAAGCAGGTTCATCCTAGAGAGAGTAAAACCAAGCTGCTCCATGGAGGCAAGAATTCTGACATTTTATCTGATGTACTTTGAACATGTTGCAAGGAAGTATCAGTCCTTGGAGAGGAATGTCATGCTTGGGAGGGTTGGAGGGACAGCACAGGAGAGGAAGACTCTAGATAAGATGGATTGATTCAATAACTGGGGTAATAGGGCTAAGTGTGTCAGAGACAATAAGATTGGCACAAAATAGAACAGGGTGTAGGGTTGTTGTACACAGGGTCACTATGAGTTGCAGATGGCTCGATGGCACCTAGAAACAACACAATTAACTATATAAAAAGATAGTCTCTGCCTGTTTCCAAGAGAACTAATGATTCTCTAAACTAACCCCCTAAATAGACAATCAGGGACATAATGGCAACGAGGAATTAATTCCCCCTTGTCTACTCCTCATTCTAACTCCCCCTCTTGTTATTGTTTTTTATAACTCTAGCTCCTTGTTTTATAAATCTCTTTCAGAATTTTTTAATAAACTGCCTCACCACCATCTCAGGAGCAACTGCCCAAACCATGAGAAAATGATGCTCCTCCTTCAGATCTTATGGGAAACCAACATCAGTCCCCCAACATTTCCCAATTCAGCGGGAAGAAGCTAGAGAAAACGTGTCCCTTAACCATCATACTCCTTTAGAGTCTGAAATGGAGGAAGCATGTGGTGGTGGGCCCCCAGACCTGATCACTCCTTGAGAAACCTGATAACATCTAAGATGGCCAGATCAAAGACCAGACCAGACAATGGATCCTGATAAGGTTCTGGACCTGATCACAAATGTCTAAACCCAAGTTAATTAACAGCCCCAAATTCTGAGAAAAATACTATCTTCCCTGTTGTTGTTGCTGTTATGTGTCATGGAGTTGAGTCACCTGTGACTCATAGCTACCCTATGGACAACAGCCCTAAACCCTGTTCTGTCTTGTGCCAATCTCACTGTCTCCGACACACCCACCCTGATTACTCCAGTCACTGAACCAATCTACCTCATAGAGGGCCTTCCTCTCCTGTGCTGTCCCTCCACCCTCCCAAGCATGACATCCCTCTGCAAGGATCAGTCCCTCCTTGAAACATGTCCAAAATATATCAGACGAAGCCTCAGAATCCTTGCCTCCAAGAACAGCCCAGTTTAACCCCCTCTAGGATGAACCTGTTCATTTTCTTAGCAGTCCATGTACATTCAATAAGTCTTCTACAGAACCACAGCTCAAAGGCATCAAGTGTCCTTCTATCTTCTCTAGTCATTGTACAGCTCTCTGATGCATAGCAAGTGATTGCAAAGACCATGACCTGTATAAGGCATACCTTAGTCTCCAGAGTGACACTGTTGCTCGTCAGTACCCTGAAAAGGAAACCCCCTTTGACTGCCTGTGTGCCTTTTTTAATTGTACTGTTCATGGTCACTTGGTGTCCCTGTCAAACCATGAAATAAAGGCTTGTTCATTTCTTGGGGGAGTGGAGCAACCTTAGAAAAATGAACATTAAAGGGAATTTCTTCAACATAGTTAAGAACTTATGCGCAAAGCCAATAGTCAATATTGTCCATGGAAAAGATTGAAAGCGTTCCCCTTGAGAATGGAAATGAGATAAGGATGCCCAATATCAATCCTGGCTCTAACAATAAGGAAGGAGGGAAAAATGGAAAGAAAGAAGTGAAACTATACTTATTTTCAGGTGCCATAATCCCATATTTAGAAGATTCCAAAAATGCCACAAGATAATTTTGAATCACATAGAAACATTATGCAATATTGACTACGTTGCAATGTTGGAGATTGAGAGCAATGAAAAGTAAATATTGATCAAAGTGATCTGTAATTCTAATGAAATCAAAGATCAAATTAGAACAGTACTTTATTGCAATGAATAAATTTAACTACAAACTTTTTTTTAGCCTAAATATTATTGTTGTTGGTAGGTGCCAATGATTTGAGTACAACTCATAGCAATCTTATGAACAGTGGATTTGAACCCTGTCCTATCTTGTGCCATTTTCATAATTCTGGATACACTAAGAACCCATTACAACAGTCACAATGTCAATCCACCTGATTGGAGGTCTTCCTCTCCCTTGTCAACCCTTCACCCTTCCAAGTATCATGTCCCTTTCCAAAGAATAGCCCTTTTGAGCAACATGTTCAAGTACATGAGACTAAGCCTCATTGTGCTTGCCTCCAAAAAGCACTCCAGCTGCACTCTCTCCAAGACATATTTATTTGTTCTTTCAGCAGTCCATGTGATGTTCAGTGTTCTTCTCCACCAAAACACTCAAAAGCATCAATTTTCCTTCTCTTATCGCTATTCATTGTCCAACTCTCAGATGTACAACAAGTGATTGGAAAGACCATGGCCTGTATCTAAATTATGGCCTAAATAGCCAAAGCACTATTGATGAACAAAATAGCAGGAAGCTTTACATTTCCCAATATCAAAATACACTATTGAATCAAACCAATACACAGGAATTAAAACCATCTTGTACAATTATTGACACATAAATTAGGGAATAGACTTGAGCTTGAGAGCCTAGACATAAATCTACTAACATTTTTTCCGTAAGGCATTAGTTTATTGTTATTGTTATTGTCTACCATTGTATTAGAGTCAACCTGTAGCTGACCCTCTGGTGGATTCACAGAGGCAATTTATCATACAGGAGAAGATTGCCCGTCCTCCTCCTGTGGAGCAGCTGTGGACTCAAACCACATGCTTTCGAGCTGCAGCACTGCTTCTTGCCACTAGGCCAATACTGACCTTTTTTTTTTTTTTTTTAGGGGCTAAATATCCCCTTTGAGGTATGAATTGGGATTATTTTTGGCCAAATACATAAGTCCATTCATGTTTAAATAACTGATTTTCAACAAGGGCTAAAATCTAGTCACTGGAGATAAAAATTTATTTAGCAAAAGTTAAAATAACAACAAACTAAAGTCAAGACAGGAGAGTGAAAATCTTTCTTCCACAGAGTAGCTGGTGGATTCAAACTGCTTGCCTTTCAGTTGGCAGCTCAACTGGTAACTCACTAGGTCACAATGTACTAGGAAAATTGAACAATCACTTGCATTCATTGTCATATCATGAAAAGGACATATGACTCAAAGATCTAAAGATTAAAATAAAAACTTTTGGGGGGAAGATAATATAAGAATATAGCTATCTATCTATCTATCTATCTATCTATCTATCTATCTATCTATCTATCTTATCTATCTATCTATCCATTGTTGTTGTATGTCATTAACTCAGAACTGAACAATAGATGGCCTTTCAGTAGATTTTCAGAGGCAATTTAATCACTCAGAAGGAGATTGCCCATCTCTCTCCTGTGAAGTGCCTGGTTTATACAAATGTATAATGACAGAATGACAGATTTGGAAACAGGAGCAACATCCATTTCCTAAACAAAAATTAAATGCCTCCGGGAGCTATGAACTTTGAAAAATATCAATAGTTGTAGAGGGGCTTTTGTTCATAGGGTCACTATAAGTCATGCTCTACTCGAAGGCAATCAACAACAAAAGAATATGGAACTGACCCACATCTGACCCTCCAGGGAGTTTTCAGAGGCTGTTAATCACATGAGAAGAGATTGCCCATCTTTCTTCTGTGGAGCAACTGGTGAGTTAGAACCCTGTGCCTTCAAAATTGCAGTGCAGCTTCTTGCTACTATGCCATATATGTTGTTGGTGTTGTTATGTACTGTTGAGTTGTTTGTGACTCTTAGCAACCCTCTGAACCTTGCTCTATCCTGAGCCAGACTTATTGTCTTTGATATACCTATCCTCATTGTCCAAGTCGCTGAGTCAATCCATTTTATTAAAGGTCTTCCTCTCTTGCACTGTCACTCCATCCTTCCAAAAATGATGTCCCTCTCCAAGGACTGGTCTTCCCTTGCAACGTGTCCAAAAAATATCATAAAGAGCTTCAGAATCCTTGCCTTTAAGGAGAATCACCCTCTTTAGGATTAACCTGTTTGTTCTCCTAGGGGTCCATGGTATATTCAATGCTCTTTTCCAGCATCACAGCTCAATGGCATCAAATTTCCTACTATCATTCCTAGTCATTATCCACCTTTCTGATTCATAGAAAGTAAATGTGAAGACCATGGACCGGATAAGGTGCACTTTAGTCTCTGGACTGACATCATTACTATTCAGTGTCCTGGAGAGGTCTCTGACAGCAGACTTTTCCAATGAAATTCATCTTTGATTTCCTGGCTGCTTGTGGAGACAGGTAATTTGAAGCTGTTAACAATCTCCATCTCTTCACCATGTATAATGATGTTGCCAATCATCCCAGTAGAGAGAATCTTTATTTCTTTGATGTTGAGCTTCAATCCATATTGAAGGTTGTAGTCTTTGACCTTCTGAAGAACGCACTTCAGGTCCTCCTCAGTTTCAACAAGCAAGGTTGCATAACGCAGGTTGTTAATAAGACTTCTTCCAATCCTTATACTACATTCCTCCTCATAGAGCCCAGCCTCTATGATCTGTTCTGGATATAGATGAAAAAGTTATGGAGATAGGACACATCCCTGGTGTACATCCTTCCCAATTTTGAACCATGCAGTATTCCTTGCTCTGTTCTGAACACTGCCTCGTTTTCTAAGTATAGATTTTTCATAAGCACAATCACGTGTTCTGAGATTCACATTCTTCTTAGAGTTAGTTTGTTGTGATCCACACAGTGAAATGTTTTGCATAGTCAATAAGAAACAGGCATTTCTTTGGTACTCTCTACTTTAAGCCGGGATCTATCTGACATTAGCTATAATATCCAGGCAATAGAAAAGTGACTCGTGGCAATAGCTTCTGACATGCCTACAGGTACAAAACCCCAAGGCGGAGCCAAAATCAGTTGAGAGAAAAATACAATATACAGGAGTTCTATAGAACACATCACCTACTCTTCGGAGACAGTACAACTAAACTTAAGAGACACTGGACACAGCATAAAAAA
>NW_006399910.1:2554835-2577464 GCF_000299155.1 Elephantulus edwardii | reverse complement strand
TCACCACTCGACCAATTGGTAGCATTAGGATGGATGGCGAAGAGATTGAGATTGTTCACAGCTTCAGTTTGCTCGGCTCCACGTTCAACACTCTTGGCACCAGCAGCCAGGAAATCAAAAACCATACTGCGGTGGGAAAGTCTGCTGTTAGGGACCTCTCTAAAGTACTCAAGAGTGCAGGTGTCTCTCTGGAGACTAAGGTGCACCTGATACAGGCCATGGTCTTTGTAATCACTTGTTATGCATCAGAGAGTTAGACAACGACTAGGGAGGATAGAAGAAGGATTGATTCCTTTGAGCTGTGGTGCTGGAGAAGAGTATTAAATATACCATGGACTGCCAAGAAAACAAACAGATTCATCCTGGAGAGGGTTAAACCAGGTTACTCCATGGAGGCAAGGATTCTGGGGCTTCGTTTGACATATCTGGGGCTTCGTTTGACATACCTTGGACATGTTGTAAGGAGAGACAGGTCCTTGGAGAGGGACATCATGCTTTGTAGGGTGGAGGGACAGCACAGGAGGGGAAGACCCTCTAAGAGGTGGATTGATTCAGTGACTGGGGTAATTGGGATGGGTGTGTCAGAGACAATGCAATTGGCACAGGATAGAGAAGAGGTTTAGGGCTGTTGTACATAGGGTCGCTATGAGTCGCAAATGACTCGAGGGCACATAACAACAACAACAACATCCCTAGTGTCATGGCCTCTTCTAAACCCAGCCTGCATATCTGGCAGTTCTCTGTTTATGTACTCTTCCTGTCATTTTTGAATAATTTTCAGCAGAATCTTGTTTGAACGTGGCATTAATGATATTGTTTAATAATCTCTGCACTCTATCAGGTGGCCTTTCTTTGAAATGGGAACAATTATTGATCTTCCACTCAGTCGGCCTGGTGGGTCCTCCAGATTTCATAAGATAGAGACAGAGACAGAGATAGATGATAGAGATAGAGATAGAGAGAGATAGAGATGTTAGAGATAGATAGAGATAGGGATAGAAATAGAGATAAAGATATATTTTCATAGCATTGCTTACAATATTCGTGTTTTGTAACTTCAGTTGGTGAGCAGTGTCTAAGGTCTTAAAAGCTTGTGATTGACCATCTGAGATACTACTTACATCTTTTGTTTGAAGCCTAAATCTCAGAGAAGAAACTACTGCACTGATAGACTAGAAAAACAATAGCCTCTACCCTGACGGCAAAAGAACTAATAGCCTCTAGCTATTTCTATTAGTTATTATGATCATAGAAAAATTAGACAGATCCTTATAAAATGGGAGAGAAGTGGAACTGAATTCAAATTATTAAAAAGTTCAATCTTTCTGGACCACTTGAGACTAGAGGACCACTACACCTTGACCAACTCCCTGTTATATATTTTATGTTTTAGTTGAAACTATTCTCTAAAACTACTCTTCAACTCAATAATACATTGGCTCTTAAAATAAAGACTGTTGTTGTTGTTTTGTTATGTGCCATCGAGTTGCCTGTGACTCATAGAAACTTTATGTATAACAGGCATAAACCCTGCTCTATCTTGTGCCAATCTTACTGTCTTTGACACACCTAGCCCCATTACCCTAGTCACTGAATCAATCCATCTCATCGAGGGTCTTCCTCTTTTGCGTTGTTCCTCCATGCTCCTAAGCATGATGTCACTCTCCAAGGACTAGGGTCCCTCCTTGCACCATGTCCAAAGCATGTCAGATGAAATTTCAGAATCCTTGCCTTGAAGGAGCAGCCTCGTCTCATAGGTCAAGAAACAGTTGTGCAAACAGAGCAAGGGAACACTGCATGGACTAATATCAAGGAAGATGTGCATCAACGTTGTATTCTTTTTCTCTCCATACCTATTCATACTTAATCTACAGGGCATATTATTTTATAAACAGCACTATATGAAGAAGACTTTGGCATCAGAATTGGAGGAAGACTCATTAACAACTTGGACTATGAAGATGAAACAATCTTGCTTGCGGAAAGTAAAGTAGATTTGAAGCATTTACTACAGAAGATCATAGATTACAACTTCTCATATAGATTATATCTCAACATCAATAAAACAAAAATATTTGCCACTGGACCAATAGGCAGCATTGTGGCAGAGAAAAGATTGAAGTTTGCGAGTATTTTATCTTATTTTATTTGGATCCACAATCAATGCCCGTAGAACCAGAAGTCAAGAATTCAAAAGACATGTTGCACTGGGAAAATCTGCTATTGAGAAATTCTCGAAAGTTCTCAAGTGCAAAGATGTCAATTTAAAGACTAAGATATGCCTTTTCTAAGTTATGACATTTTTAATTAATTCTTCTGCATCTGAAAGTTAGATAATGACTAGAAATGACAGAATAATTGACACTTTTGTATTGTGGTGTTGAAAATATTACTGAATTGAGTGCCTAAAGATCAAACAATTTTGTCTTGGAGGAAGAGCAAACAGGGTGCTACTTAGAGGCAAAGACAGTGATGCATCATCTCACATACTTTGAGCATGTTGTCAGAATGGGCAAGTCCTTGGATATAGATATTATGCTGAGAATGATGGAAGGTCGGACAGAAGAAAAGAGACAGAAACTCAGTAAAATAGACGGACACAGTGATTGTTAAAATGGGCTCCGATATACTGGAGATTGTAAAGAAGATTGGGAAAAAGGCAAGTTTCAGATCTGTTGTTCATGGAGTTGCTATGAATGGTAGTAGACTTGGTGACATCTAACAACATCAACAATATAAAGACTATCACTTGTGAGTACTGCACTTCCTTACAAAAATAATCTTTGGACTACATTTGCTGCGTAGGTTAAGAACTGAAGTCTTAAATATGAACTGAAGCTTAACATCAAGAAAATAAAGATTCTAACCACTGGACTGATTGACAGTATCATGCTAGACAATGAAGAGATTGAGATTGTTGAGAGCTTGAGTTTGCTTGACTCCACAATCAACACTCTTGATACTTGCAGCCAGGATATAAAAAGATGAATTGCACTTGGAAAGTATGGTCTGGGACTTCTCTAGGGTACTGAAAAGCAGCAATGTCAGTCTGGAGGCTAAGGTGTACCTGATCTAATCCATTGTCTTCACAGTTGTTATGCATCAGAAAGCTGGAAATAACAAGGGATGAAAGAAAGAGAATTGATGCTTTTGATCTGTGGTGTTGGAGAAGAGTATTACATATACCATGGACTACTAGGAGAATAAACAGTTTTATCCTGGAAAGGGTGAGATCAAACTGCCTTGGAGACAAGGATTCTGAAGCTCCATTTGACATACGTTGGGCATGTTGCAAGAAGAGGCCAGTCCTTGCAGAGAGACATCATGCTTGGGAGGGTGGAGAGATAGCACAAGAGAGAAAGACCCTGGATGAGATTAATTGACTCAGTGACTAGGGTAATGGGGGTAGGTATGTCAGACAATAAGGTTGGCTCAGGATAGAGCATGATTAGAGCTGTTGTACATAGGGGTTGCTATGAGTTGCAAGTGACTTGATAGCACATAACAACAATAACAACCGAAAGGTCAGTATAAATCCACCAAATCAAATGGAGGGTTTCCATGAGTTGGAATTGACTCTAGACAGTGTTTTGATTTGTTTTCTTGTTTGTTTGTTTTGGTGTATATGAGATTAAAATGTCAACACTCACTCTAAAGATAAAAATGTAAAGGGATAGTGGAACTAGATTACTGAAAAGAAAACATCCAGAATGAAACTAATCTGAATGCTGAAATACTTCTATTAAAAATAAAACTGATGTTAATGAACAATTTATGTAAGGATTATGAAACAAAACTTAATTTTTTATAAGTTTATACATACACACATATGTTGCTGTTGTGTTGTTGGTTTCCTTCTAGTCAAGCACAACTCATACCTACCCTATGAACAAAGAGGCCTCTCTACAACTATCTACTTTTATCAAAGTTCATAGAATTTCCGGAGGCATTTTGTTTAGGAAGTGGATTTTAATAGTGTTTTATGGGTATAATGTTATAGAAAAGCAGAGAAGGGGTAACTAAAATGTGTGTGTGTGTGTGTGTGTGTGTGTGTGTGTGTGTAAGAGAAGGTCATATATGTTGTTAGGACTGATGAAAAGCTTTGCAAGCAGAGATAGTCACTGTTACAAATGTGAGCAAACTATGTGATCTTCTGTATTTCGTAAGTAACCTGACCTATTTAATCTGCAGCAAGGGTATTCAGATCCTTATCTTCAGTTAAGCAAAATAGTACATTTCATTAATTTTACAGCCCTCTGATCCTCTTTTTTAATTTTCCATAGGTTGCTTCAATTTTGTTTGTTTCTTTTGGAGACAAAACCTGATTGACCTTTGAGAAAGAGAAAGGAATAACTATATGCATTGACAATCAACCTGTATCAAAGTCAAAGCTACATGGAGGTTACCTCATAGAGCTTCACAAATTTAGTTAGCACATTGTTTACGGTAGTAACATTTCTACTTTGCCTGAAGCACTTTTGCATTGTCTGACCTTTATATAACACTTTAATATTCATATTTGGCTGCTGAACTATCACTGCTCAGTATAGTTTCAAAACTGCTAATCTGATCATTTCTCTATGCTCTTCTCACCTTTTCACACTTTAGTCACTCTACTGACAGCAAACGGAAAAATAGATTTAATTTAAATTTTATATCGTTCAGAATTTTTGTCCCAAAGGAATATTCAGGGCATGCCTTCCTTTCAGCAAGAATCTTGTTGAAAAAAAATTAATGCAGTAATTCAAATTATGAACAGTTCTATAAATCAGCAGTTGTTTATTCATTTTAACCTTAAATCAGACGGGTACAGAAATATAGAGATAAATAAATGAATGTGATTACATCATACATTTCCCTGAGAGAACAAAGGGAATATGGCTATGAGGGATTCAGAGAAGAAGCAGGAGCAGAACTATGAGACCAGTCAGTGAGATGAATCCGCATCTGACAACAGTTGCTACCTCCTAACAGAAGCCAGTGCAGCTGTGTCAGAGAGAGCGTCACATGATAAGCACAGGAATTCAAGTAAGATCAGAAAGGAAAAAGTCTATATAAACTAAGAGCCAAAGAGTGAATGTATACTGCATTGAAACAGAGGAGGAGGAGAACAGTTTAAAAGTGATAAATGATTGGGTATTATGGTTTTATAACCATAACTCTTGTTATCAAGAGTCCAGAATGAAGGTTACATAGTGGAGTGAGAGGGAGGGGTGGATTGTATACCAATGAAGGAATTTTTCTTTTACTTTTCAAAGAGAAGAGAGAACTGGGCAGGGAGAAAAATGCAACAGTGAATGAATGGAAATCCAAAATCTCTGTAAATGTTTATTAAAATGAAAAAAAAAAGAGTGAAATCTCCTATCTTTTCATAGAACCATCTGCATCTTTTGAAAATGTCTTTCTCTTGCCAAATAAGCTTTACTTTGTTTTTAACTCTTTTTCTTCCTGATTTGTGTATAATTCTTCTGCTTGTACAACTTACAACTCTAGAAGTATTCTTTCTAGACAGTGTACAGCTAAGTCAGGTCTGTGTGGTACCCCCGAAACTCTGACATACCCAATCAGATCAAAGATATAAAGAACATAGATTAATAAATTCATGCTTTTGTGTACAAATATTAATGGTTGCCAACGGCCAATACCACTTTTTATCAAGTCATTTCCAACTCAAAACTATTAGGACTGCAGAGCGCTTTATTTTCTCTCCCAGAATGGTTACTGAGAAAATGAAATCACAGGGAAAAGCAGCTGTGATTTTTTTTCTTTGTGAAACTATGCTACCCCTCTTTTCCAGGAATAGTTATTTGAGACCCCAGCCCATTTCCCTATCCTGAAGAAAGTATCTGTAAGCATCTCCTTCCCCAAGGCCCTTGTTAGAAAGTATAAAATCCCCCTCTAACTCTTAGTGTGGCCTGTTCTTTGCTTGAGAGCCAGCCTGGCAGTTTCTCCTAAATAAACTGTCTTCCGTGGCCTGCACTGGGTTCTGTCCTTCCTCGGAGACCTTACAACAACTTCAAGTGTACCAAGGAATATTGTACTCATAGGATTTTCATGGTCTCATTTTTCAGAAGTAGACCACCGAGATTTTCTTCCAAGACAGTATGTGAGCTAGAACTCACAAACTTTTAGTGAGTAACCAAGCATGAAACATGACCAAAGACCTCCAGCAAAGTCTATAGATTATCTGTTAATAGCTATTGGTCAATCTAAAACTGTGTGTCACTATTGGTCAATGTTTATCTATATCTGTATCTTTAACATCTGTATCTGTACTTATCCATCTGATTAGCTATCTAGTGAACTAAAAACTCACTGCTGCTGTAGAGTTTATTTCAATTCATAGTCAACGTCTATCAAGTTCTGAGGCCCCAAATGGTGATGGGAAAAGATTGCCTATCTTTCTCCTGTGGAGCAGCTGGTAACTTGCCCTGCTAACTAAAAAGCTGAATGTGTCTAGCAGTTAAAATCTAGCAGCTTCTCCATGGGACCATGAAGAATAGTCTCCTCTTGTGCAATATAGTGGTCAATGATGAATAGCTTCTGGTTCAATAGTGTGTGTATGTATGTATATATATATATATATATATATATATATATAGTTGTTGTTATTAAGTACCATCGGATAGTAGACAACTCATAGCGACCCTATGAATGAAAGTCCTCAACACTTATGTAACTTTCATCCTTTCTTCAGGTTCATAGGATTTCCAGAAGCAAGCTATTTAGGGAAGTGGATGCGACTTCTACTTCCAAGCTTGTTTCAACCAGGGAGCACCACCAAACACTGTCCACCATTCAGTAACCGTTATTGCATTTGACACATCAGTGTCACAGCGTTCAGCTTTACAGCAACCACAAGTTAACTCTGTAAGGCAAGTGAACACACCAGGACTATACAACCTAGAAGAATGTTTGACCAAAAACAATTAAAAACAGGCCCAAGAGCCATGGATTAGAGTCACCCACCTTTGGCTTGGTAACATCACTTTTGGTCCACGAGGCCAGCTGGTCTCCATGTTGTTAAGTGCCATTGAGTCATAGATGACTCATAGTGACCCTATGAACGAAAGCCCTCAACACTTGGGTGACTTTCATTTTTTCTCCAGGTACATAGGGTTTCCAGAGGCAAGTTATTTACAGAAGTGGATGCCATTTCTGCTTTCAAGCTTGTTTTAATTGGAGAGCTCCACGAAACACCATCCACCATGGGTAATCATTTTTGCATTTGACATATCCAGCTGACACTGAGAGTCAGGAGACATTCACCCTTATCCTGCAGGTATGGCCAGACATTTCAGTATTTTACCACTCCAGCATGCCCAAACACTGGCAAACTCTGGGCCAGAGACCCCCAATTCTTCTAGTAAGTCTGCTCTGTGGACAGCCCACTTGGGGGGAAAAATAGGCACAAGTGCCCCAGCATTCCACACTTGCCTCTATGTGTCAGATACATATATAGAATATGTTATATATAATATATTTATACATATATAGAGTTCTGGAGGCCTAGTAGCAAGAAACTGTGCTGCAATCCCTGAAGGCATGCAGTTCAAGGCCACCGGCTGCTTCATGGAAAAAGGACAGGCAACCTCCTCCCTTGTAATTAACTGCCTCTTAAAATCTGTCAGAAGGTAAGCTATGAGTCGGTTCCAACTCTACAGTACACAACAATGACATATATATATATACACACATATACACATATATCCGTGTGTGTGTGTGTGTGTGTGTGTGTGTGTGTGTGTGTGTTCCAAAGCCTGTGTTTTCAGAGGCAAATGGTCAATCCTTCTTCCTAGCTTGTCTTAATTTGGGAGCTCCACTTTAGACAGACAGGCACTATACATTTTAAGAGCAGACATATAAACAAACAGACCTATACATTTCTAAGATATAAAAAGCAACAACATGCATCACACACTCAGTACCAAAACCTGACAAATAAGTCTCATATCCCTAAGAGCAAACCTTAAGGACAGCAAATAAACAGCTATCATTGAATGGATGATAATGGACATCCTTTGGTGAAATGGCATAAGTTATTTGAGTTGCTCTGTTAGAGAAGAATACAGAATGTCCCATTGACTGCACAAAGAAGAAATAGGTCTGTGCTGGAGAAAGTGAAACCATGGTGGTTCTAGAAGGCAAGGATAGTGAAACTCTATTTTACGTATTTTGGACATGTTGTTAAGAGAAGCCAGTCGTTAAGACATCAAGCTTATAATGTGGAGGTGTCAGGTAAGAAAGGAAGACCGTCAACAAGATCAATTGACAATGCCTGCAACCAGTAGTGGGCTCAAATGTCAAGATGGTATAAGATACTGTAGGGTTCAAATCTGGAGTTCATAGAGGTGCTATGAGTCATATTCATAGCAACAACAAATATAATACATGTAACAACAAATATAATATATTGTTGTTATTAGGTGCTGCTGCGTCAACTACAACTCATAGTTACCCTATAAATAACGGGTCTGAATCTTGCCCTATCCTATTCCATCAACATGATATCCAATACACTTATGCCAACTACTATAATCATTGTGCCAATTGTGTTTCCAAGGCTATATACTATGGCCAGAAAGAACTCCTGAGATAGACAGATATGAGAGAGAGAGAGAGGAGAGAGAGATGATAGAAGATAGAGATATAGTGATATATAAAGATAGAGATAGAGATACATAGAGTACATAGATAATGAAATGCATAAATATTGACAAACTAGGTATTGGTGAAATGAGATTTAATAGCATGGGACATTTTGTATCAGACAATCATATGATCTATTATGCCAGAGATGAAAAGGTGAGGATAAATTGAGTCACTTTCATAGTTAAAAAGATCATTTCTAGATTCATGTTAAAAGACAATCCTGTGAGTGACAGGAAATATCCAAATGTATACAAGGAAGTAAATATATGAACCAAAAGCCAGAGCCAAAGAGAAGGAAATTTATTACTTCTACCAATTTTTGCAGTCAGAAATTGATCAAACATGTAACTAAGAAGCATTAATAATAATGGAAAAGTGGAATGCAAAAATTGAGAACAGGGTAAAAGGATCAGTAGTAGCATCCACTTTCTAAATAACATGGCTCTGAAAACTTTATGAACTTTGATAAATGTTGATAGTTGTAGAGGGGCTTCAGGCCTTTTGTTCATTGGGTCACGATGAGTTGTGCTCAACTCGAAGGCAATCAACAACAGTCAGAAAACCTGGATTGGTGATAGAAATGAGGCTGGGGGTAGATTGGTAACATTTTGGGTTGTCAGTGATTTATTCATTACAAATGTCATTTATAAGAAACATAAATGGCAACTATCTACATTGATGTCACCTGATGTTCTGCACAGGAATCAGATCAGTTATATTTGTTGAAAGCATCTTTGGAGAAGCTTAATATCCACAGTGAAAACTAGGCTAGAAGCTAATTGTGGAATAGACCATCAACTACTCCATCAACTACTCATGTGCAAGTTTAAACTAAAGCTAAAGAAGGTTCAGTCAAACCACAGGAACCAACATTTTACCTTGAGTCTATCCCAACTGAACTTAAAAACCATCTTAGGAAAAGATATGAAGTCTTGAACATTAATGAATGAAGACCAGATGAGCTGTGGGAGGATATAAAAAACATCATGGAAAAAAAGTCATTACAAAGACAGAAGAGGCAGAAAAGACTAAGATGGATCTCAGAAGAGCTCTAAATATTGCACTAGAATTCTGAGGAGCCAAAGCAAATAGAATAAATCAGGGAGTTGAGGAACTGAACAGAAGATTTCAAAAGGTAGTTTTGGAAATAAAAGCAAAGTATTATAATGAAATATGAAAAAAGCTAGAGTCAGAAAAATCAAAGGAGCTGAACTTGCTCAGCACTTTGAAGCTGAAGGAAGTAAAGAACAAATAATAGCCTAGAGTTGCAATACTTAAGGATGCTATGAACAGAATATTGGCTGTTACAGGAAAAATTAAATGAAAATAGAAGAAATAAATAGAGTCACTGTACCAACAAGAATTTGCTAACAGAGAATAATTTCAGGAAATAACAAATTATCAAGAAGCAATGGTGATGAAGGAGGAAGGGCAAACTACTCTGAAGTAATTGGGGGAAAAAAATCCCACAAAATCCCAAACAAACAAACAAACAAACAAAAAAAAACCACACACATACACAAGGTTCCAGGAACTGATGGAATATCAAGACATATTTCAACAAAAAGATGCTGCACTGGACATGCTCACCAGGTTGTGTGGAAAATCTGGAGGACAGAAAACTGGCCAAGTGACTGGAAGTGATCCACATTTATTCCTATTCCAAAAAAAAGGTGACCTGACAGAGTTTGAAAGTTATAAAAAATATTATTAATATTGCACACAAGCAAAAACCTGCTGAAGATTATCCAAAAATTATTGGAGTAGTACATCAATAGAGAACTACCAGAAATATAAGCTGAGTTTAGAAGAAGTTGTGGCAATAGAAACATTATCATCAGTGTCAAATGGATCTTGGTCAAAAGTAGAGAGTGCCACAGGAATGTCTATCTGTGTTTCATTTACTATGCAAAGACATTTGACTGGATCACAACAAATTGTGGCCAACCTTGAGGAGAATGGAAATCCCAGAACAAATAATTGTGGTTATGTGAATCCTAAACTTGGACCAGGAAAGTCTTCAGAAAAGAGCAAGGACACACTTGTTATTAGGTGCCATCAAGCTAAGTACAACTTATAGTGAGCCAAAAAACTTCAGATCTGAACCCCTTTCTATCCTGTGACACAACAAAGGAAACACTGCATGGTTCAATATCAGAAAAGAAGTGTGTCAGGAATGTGTCCTGTCTCTGTACCTTTTCAATCTATGTGCAGAACAAATAATTTGGAAGGCTGGACTTTATGAGAAGGAACATAGCATCAAGATTGGAGAAAGACTCGTCCACAACCTGTGATATGAAGAGGACACAGCCTTGCTGCTGAAATCGAGAAAGACCTGAAGTGGTTACTGCAGAAGGTCAAGAACTATAGTATTCAATATTGATTGAAGCTCAACATCAAAAAGACAAAGATTCTCAATACTGGACCAATTGGCATCACTGTGATAGCTGGAGAACAAATTGAGGTAGTTAACTATTTCAGATTACTCAGCTCTACAATCAACACTCTTGGCACCAGCAGTCAGGAAATCAAAAGATGAATAGCACTGGGAAAAAACTATGGTCAGGGACCTCTCCAGAGTATTCAGAAGCAACAATGACAGTCTAGAGATTAAGGCGCTCCTGACATAGGCCATGGTCTTTGCAATTACTTGCCATGAATCAGAGAGCTGAACAATGACTAAAGATGACAGAAAAAGAATCAATGAACCTTGCATTGCCATACTGGAGCAGAGTATTAAATATACCATGAACTACCAAGAAAACAAACAGGTCTGTCTTGGAGAGGGTGAAACTAAATTTCTCCTTAGAGGTTAGGATTTTGAAGCTCCCTCTCACATATTTTGGGCACTTGACCAGGATAGACCAATCTTTGGAGAAGGACATCAAGCTTAGAAAGGTGGAGGGACAGTGCAAGAGAGCAAAACCCCAGATGAGATTGATTGACACAGTAATAGAAGTGTGTGTGTCGGAGTCAGTGAAGCTAACACAGGACAGGGCAGGCTTTAGAGCCATTGTACATGTGATGGTGTAGCAGGAGGGGACTCAACTGACCTTGCACCACACAGATACGAACAGCTACTTCTCCCAGAAGTCCATGAGTCAAAGCAGACACCTTCAAATTTCAGGGCCCTCAGGACAACATTATATAGCAAATCTATAGGATACATCACCCTCCCCTAGGAAACTATTCCATTGTAACTACCTACAGTGTAGTATAAATGGAAGAGAAGAGGTCCTAAGCTACAAGAAGCCAATCCTGGAGCAGAAGTTCAAGACTCGTAAACTCAATATATACTGCCCACAGCAGAAGAAACTGGCAGCAGCTTGAGGCATTAGGAATCACAGAAGCCCAGAAAGCTTGAGATATAAGGCATCACAACAAGGGCTGAATAGGGAAGATAGGTGTTGAACGGAGTAGGTGGGAGTAGAAGTGAATAGTGGTGGAGCAGGGAAAGGGGTGGGTCAAGAGACATGTGCTAAGTCTCTAAGACATACGGGACAACACTGAAGACATTGGTTATTTCTACAATAGGGAAATATCTTTAATCTGCTCTTTTCCATAAAATGCTTATTTGTCAGATAATGTTCTACATCTGAACATTCAAATTTAAGAAAGACTACGACGAAGGATTTAGCGTACATTTCTGAAATAGTAGGACTTTGAAAACTCTATGTACAATAGAGCACATTTAGAGTAGCAGATACGGTAACTGAAGCTGAACCCTCAAGTACAGAAACACATAGAAGGGGGAACAACTATAAGCATACACTAGTGATTGGAACATGGAATGTGAGAACCATGAATGTAGGAAAATTGATATTGTTAAGAAAGAAATGGAACATATAAATATTGACTTATTAGTTATTGGTTAAATGAGATGGACTGTCATGGGACGTTTTTAGTTAGATGACCATATGATCTCCTATGCTAGAGACGAATAGGTGAGGAAAAATGGGGTTGCATTCATAGTTGAAAAGTAATTTCTAGATGTGTCTTGAAATACAATGTTGTGCCTGACAGGATAAAATCCATACTCATACAAGGAAGTCCAGAGAATACCACCATAATTCAAAAATAGTCATCAACAATAAGAATCAAAAAGGAGGAAATAGAAGATTTGTACCAATTTTTGCAGATAGAGATTTATCAAACTTGCAATCAAGATGCATTAATAATAATGTGTGACTGGAATGCAAAAGTTGGGAACAGAGAAGAACTATCAGTAGTTGGAAAACAAGGACTTTCTGATAGAAATGAAGCTGGAGATAGATTGACAGAATTTTGCACAATTTATTCATTGCAAATACATTTTATATGACATATAAACACAGGCTATCCACATGTATTTCACCTGATGGTATGCATAGGAATCAGATTGATTACATTTGTGGAAAGAATTGCTATCAGAGGTGAAAACTAGGCCAAGTACTGCTTGTGGAACTACTCATACGCAACTTCAAGTTCAAGCTGAAGCTGTGGAAAATTAAATCAAGTCCACAGGAACAAAAATTTGGCCTAGACCCTATCCTGCCTCAATTTCAAGACCATATCAGGAACAGGTTTGAGGCCTTGAACACCAATAAGTGAACACCAGATGAGCTATGGAAGGATATCAAGAATATCATCCAGGAAGAATGCAAAAGGTCATGACAAAGACAGAGGAGAAAGAAAAGACCAAAATGGATGTCAGAAGAAACTCAATATTGCATTAGAGTGCCATGAAGCTAAAGCACAGGGAAGAAATCAAGATATTAAGGGGTTGAACAGAAGATTCCAAAGGGCAATGCAGGAAGACAAAGTCAAGTATTACAATGAAATGTGCAAGGAGCTAAAATCAGAAAATCAAAGGGGCCAAACTCAGCCAGCATTTCTTAAGCTGAAGGAACTGAAGAACAAATTCAAGCCTCAGGTTGTAATACTTACGGATGTTTTGGGCAGAATATTAAATGATCCAGGAAACATTAAAAGAAGATAGAGAGAGTATATAGAGTCATTATACCAAAAGGAATTGGCGGACACAGAAGAATTTTTTTGAAACAATGTATGAGCAAGAACCTGTGGTGATGAAGGAAAAAGTTCAAGCTGTTCTGAAAGAATTGACAAAAAACAAAGCCCCAGGAATTGATAGCATACCAACTGACGGGTTTCAACAAACAGGCGCTAACCTGGATGTATTCACCAAGTTGTGTTAAGAAATCTGGAGGACAACCACCTGGCCAACTGACTGTAAGAGGTCTATATTTGTTCCCATCTTGAAAAAAGGTGACCAGAGAGTGCAGAAATTATTGAACAATATCATTGGTATCACATGTAATCAAGATTCTGCTGAAGATTATTCAAAAATGACTGGAACAGCACATCAACAGAGAACTTCCTGAAGTGCAGGCTGACTATAGAAGAGGCCAAGATACTAGAGATATTAAAGTTAATGTCAGATGGATCTTGGCTGAAAGCAAAGAGTACCGGAGGATTACCTATCTGTGTTTCATTGACTATGCAAAAGCATTTGACTATGTAGATCACAACAAACAGTGGCTAAATTTGAGAAGAATGGCAATCCCAGAACACTTGATCTTGATAATGAAAAACCTATACTTGTACCAGGAGGCAATCATCAGAACAGAGTAAGGAAACATTACATAGTTCAAAACTGGGAAGGGTGTGTGACAAGGATATGTCCTATCTCCAAATATTTTCATTCTATATGAGAAACAGATTATCCAGGAGGCTGAGCTCTATGAGGAGAAATGTAGCCTCAGAATGGAGGAAGATTCATTAACAATGTGCATTTTGCAGATGAGAGACACAACTCTGCTTACTGAAATTGAGGAGGACCTAAAGCACTTGCTGCAGAAGATCTAGGACTTCATTCAGCCTTCAATATGGATGGAACCTCAACATCAAGAAAACAAAGATTTTTTTTTCACCACTGGGATGATTGGCAGCATCATGATAGATGGTGGAGAGATGTAGATTCTTAACAGCTTCAGTTTACTTGGCTCCACAATCAACACTCTTGGTACCAGCAGCCAAGAAATTAAAAGACCAATTGCATTGGGAAAGTCTGCTGTCAGAAACCTCGCCAAAGTACTGAAGAGCCACCATGTCAGATTGGAGACTAAACTGCACCTGATCTAGTCCATTTACTTGCTATTCATTGGAAAGCTGGAAAATGACTAGGGATGACAGAAAGAAGTGTGTGTGTGTGTGTGTGTGTGTGTGTGTGTACATATCCCAGACTTTATGTTCAAGCAGTTTGTATTCATATAGAAGATGTTGCAAATATAATGAAGATTCCACTGTTGTTGTTATGTGCCATAAAATAACTTATGACTTACAGCATCCTACTAACAGCTCTGAAGCCTGTCCTATCCTGAGCTTCTGTCAGTGACCCTGGTACGCGTACTCTCATTATCTCAGTTACTCTATCAATCCATCTCATCTGAGTTCTTCCTATCTTGTGTTTTCCCTCCACCCTTTGGAGCATGATGTCCTTCTCCAAGAACTGATCCCTCCTAGCTATGTGCCCAAAATAAGAGAGATGAAGCTTCAATATCCTAGCTTTCAAGAAAAAACTTGGGTTTTCTCTCTCCAAGACAGATTTATTTGTTTTCTTGGTGGTGCATGATATGTTTAAGACTTTTCTCCAGCACTATAACTCAAAGGCATCAGTTTTTCTTCCATCCTTCTTAGTTATTGTCCAGCTTTCTGACACATAGCAAGTAATTGTGAAGACCATGGCCTGGATCAGACAGACCTTAGTCTCTAGACTGACATTCTTGCTTCTCAGTACTCTGGATGGGTCCCTGATCACAGAATTTTTCCCAGTACAATTTGTCTTTTGTTTCTACCAGTGTATGGCAATTATTGTGTTCTTAGATGCCTCTGAATTGATTACAGCTCATAGCAACCCTTTGAACAACAAATCAGAACTTTGCCCCAACCTACATAATTCTCACTATCTCTGCCAAATTCAAACCTATTATGATAGTCATTGTATCAGCTTTTTTTATTGAGGGACTCATCTCTTCATCTACTTTCCATCTTTTCCAGTATGACATTTTTATGTAAGAGACTATATCTAAAGTAAGTGAGCTGGAAAAGCATTCGGGTTATATTTCCTTCAAGACATGTTTCTTAGAGTTTTGGAAGTCCATGTTATGTATATTCAACATTCTTTTCCACACCCCAATACAAAAACACCTATTTATTTTTTTAAGCCTTCTTTATTCTTTGTCCAGCATTCAAATACATATGTAACAAACACCATAGCTTGGACCTGGTGAACCTTAGTCTTTAAACTGACATTCTTACTCTTTATCACTCTTGAAAGGGAAAGTTCTTTGTAGATTTTCCAAATGCAATATACTTTTGATTTCTTGGCTGCTACTACAATGAGTGTTAATTGAGAATCCAAGCAAAATTAAGTCATTGACAAGGTAAATCTTTTATCCATCTAGATGCTGTCTATTGGTCTCATGTCGAGAATTTCGGTTTTCTTAATTTTGAAGTGTAGTCCATATTGAAGGTTCTAACTTGGGTTTTTTTCTGCAATAAATGCTTCAAGTCTTTTTCCCTTTCTGTAGGCAATGCTGTATAATCTTCATAACACATTGTTGAGGAATCTTCTGACAACTGCTGCTGCTGTTGTTATGTATCATTGAGTCATCTGTGACTCATAGTTAGAATAGCTCTGAAGCCTTACCTGCTCTGAGCCAGTTTTACTGACTCCAACACACCTATCCTTATTACCCCATCTACTGTGTTAATCCATCGCATCCAGAATCTTCCTCTCCTGCACTTTTCCTCCACACTTCCAAGCATGATGTCCTTCTCCAAGGTCCAGTCCCTCCTAGCCACGTACCCAAACTATGTGAGACAGAGCTTCAGAATTCTTTCCTTCAAGGAGAAATTTGGTTTCATTATTTTCAAAACAGACCTGTTTATTCTCTGGGAAGTCCATGGTACAATCAAGACTCTTGTCCGATGTCACAACTCAAAATATTTTTTTTCTTCTTCTGTCATCCTTAGTCATTGTCCAGCTCTCTGATGGATAGCAAATAATTCTGAAGACCATAAACTGGATAAGGAATATCTTAGTCTCTAGACTGATATCATTGCTCTTTAGCAATTTGGAAAGGCCCCTATCAGTAGACTTTTCCAATGCAATTCATGCTTTGATTTCCTGACTGCTGGTGCTAAGAGTGTTAATTGTGGAGCTGAGCAATCTAAGTGTTAACAACCTCATTCTCTTCTCCAGGGACTGCCAATTGACTCAGTGATAAGAATCTTTGTCTTCTTCTGACATATACTGATATGAAATTCAGTACCTGGTCATCAACATTGTTCTTAGAAGTTGATAAAAGCCATCTGAAGAACATGCCACTTTAGCTAATATCTGAGCAAATAAGCAGAATACCTTACTTGAATAAGGAAGAGAACCATAGTCTAGGCATTGGAAACAGCATTTTTAAAAATCCAGAGACCATAAAAGCTTTGAACGATATAGGACCTTAAGAGTTGCATGATAACTACAGATACCTGAAGTACCTAAGATAAGGTTTTCTTAAAAAATTCTGACTACAAATCAACAAAAATCTCTTTGAGGTTTAAGACTTACAGATAGAGTAATTTGGAGAGGAAGAGTGTTAAAAGTATGGGCTTAGCAGTGGCAGAAAGTAAGGATTATTGACAGTCAATGCAGTATCATAATGACCAGGTACTGGGAAGCAGAGACGTGACAGACAGAACATGAAACAAGAAGGTGCTATGAAGCAGAGATGAAAGAAGCATTTGCCTGGAATGGATACATTCTCAGGGCAATAGTGACAGCCTCATGCACCAAGATGTAGTGGAAAGATTAAAAAGTACAATCCAATTATTTGAGGCCCTGTAGCTATATGAAAGTGTGAAGGAAATGACAATTTTTTAGCTAGCGCTTTCTCCCTAGTCCTCTGTAACTTCTTCCCATTCGTGTTCCCCAGTATTCAGTCTTCAGTTCTCTGTTTTGTGCTCTATATTTACTCCCTTGGGAAACTTCTTTAAATAGCACTTGAAAATTGACAACCTCTTAATGTATAACTCTAGCATAGACGCTTCTCTTAACTCCAGTCTCACCTAACTTACTACTATGAAATATCCATAATATCTTATTTTTAATATATCTCAAATGATGGGGACCTAATGGTAAGAAGTTGTGCTGTAATTCCAAAGGCACATGGGAGAGCAATGGACAGTCTCCTCCTGTTTAGTTTACTGCTTCTGAAAATCTGTTGGAAGATCAGCTCTGAGTCTGTTCCAAATCAATGGCACACAACAACAATGGAACAATAAACTCAACACTTAACTGAATAATTTTCCAAACCCATTACATTCTCGAAAACATCCCCAGTCACTTTTGCAACCATTGGTTCATTACTATCAGAGAATTCAACCCCCAAACTTTAATTATTTTCTTCCTTGAGTATTAATTTTATCTTGCAATTCAAATTTAATTCATCAACAAATTATATTACTTTAGTACCAAAAGATACTGAGACCCTTAATAACTCCACCTCTACCACCCAATTATAAAATTCTTAATCTTTCATCTAGATACTACAATTGTCTTCTAAATGATAAAATTTGTCCTCTCAGGATGTGTGCTTACTGCAGCAGTGAAAGTTATGCTTTTAAAAGTTAAATCAGAGTTTATAAATATCAGCATTATGGATACTTTTTACTTAGTGACACCTTGTCATAAGAGATCATCCTGAATATCACAGAACGTTTAGCAGCGTCTTGGGCTAGATGCCAACGGCACCATTCTCCTCCAGAATAAATTAATACCCTTTGTCTCCTGGCTATCCAACACTAAGTTAAGTCATCTCATGGAATGAATATATATATAGTGTGGCTGTTGTTCACAATGGGGTGGGAGCTGATTGGAGTGGATTTGGCCTCACATTTAAAAAGGCTTCTGGGCCCTCATATGAGCTGATGTCCCAAATAAAACAGGTGTGGCATCCACTTTCAAAAAAACCTTGATTCTGGAAACTCTATGAATGCGGAGAAAAGATGAAAGTTTTGTGTTCAAGACTTTCATTCATAGGGTCACTGTGGGTCATCTGTGACTCTACAACACTTAACAAAACTACACACACACACACACACACACACACACACACACACACACACATAAATCTTGCAATAGACTTCACTAGGCTCTGCTAAGTGCCCCTGTTCCCTTTTGTCTCTCGAGGCTTATCTTCTACCTTTTCCATCCTGGGACGTTTGTTGCAAATCCTGAATGTTCCATAACATCCCAGGCATGCTCTTTTTAAAAAATTCCAGTGTATTGTAATAATTAATGGTTCATGCATTAATTCTTTGGAATATTTGCTTAAATGTCATCTTCTAAATTTATTTCTGATCACTCAATTTTAAATCAGAATTTGATCAAAACCTACAGAATCCTGACCTCTGTAGTGCTATCAAATTCGTTATCACTTATCACTTACTAATGTTTATGATTTACTGCTCTGTTAGACCTTCAATAGAGTTTTCTTAATGTAAACTTATTCCATAACTTTCAAAAACATAAAGTCGCTGCTATCAGTCAGTTCCACTTAAGTTTCTGAGACTGTAAACTACAAGAGCCTGTCTTGGTTTCAAACCTCTGGAAAAGCACTGCCTTTGTATTAGCAGCAGAACTCCCTGTAGCATAGACTTTCAGAGCTCTCTTCTCCTTAACTGCTATGTTGTTGTTGTTGTTGTTGTTGTTGTTGTGTGCCTTATAGTTGACTATATGCATAGTAACCCTATGAACAATGGTGCTGAACAATGACCCTGAATCAGTCTCACAATCACTTGACACGTCTGACCCCATTGCCATTGTCACTATGCCAATCCATCTCATCCATGGTGTTCCTCCCCTGAATTGATCCTCTACATTTTCAAAGAAGATGTCCTTCTCTAACTGTGTTGTTGTTATTGATTGCCTTCAAGTAGAGCATGACTCATAGCAAACCTATGAAAAAAGGCCTGAAGCCCCTCTACACCTATCGACATTTATCAAAGTTCATAGGGTTTCAAGAAGTATGTTGCTTAGTTTAGGAAGTGTATGCCACTGTACATTTGTATATATGCATCAGAGAGTTGGACAATGACCAAGGAGGATAGAAGGAGAATTGATGCCTTTGAGCTGTGGTGCTGGAGAAGAGTATTGAGAATACCATGGACTGCTAGGAAAACAAACATATTTGTCCTGGAAAGGGTTAAACCAGGTGGCTCCTTGGAGGCAAGGATTCTGAGGCTCCATCTAACATACTTTGGACATGTTGTGAGGAGAGACAGGTCCTTGGAGAAGGACATCATGCTTGGGAGGGTGGAGGGACAGCGCAGGAGAGGAAGGCCCTCTATGAGGTGGATTGATTCAGTGACTGGGATAATTGAATGGGAGTGTCAGAGACAGTGCGATTGGCACAGGACAGAGCAGAGTTTAGGGCTGTTGTACATAGGGTCGCTATGAGTCGCAGGCGACTCGACAGCACATAACAACATGCCACTGTAAGCAGTGTATTTTTTGGTGGTATAATTCTTGTCTTTCACCCAGGAAACCCAGGTTTGATTCTTCATCAATGCATTTTATGTACAGGTACCACCAATCTGTCAGCTGAAGCTTGCATGTTGATTGGTTACTGTTGTATTTTCAGGTTAAGATGAGCTATGAAAAAGAGACTGAAAATCTTCTTCCAAAAGCAGTGAATGAAAGGCACAGGTCCTACCTGCAACTGAAAACAGGCTGGTGCAGACTCACAGAGTGTTTCCCTTTACTATGGATGTTGTTCTTTTGTGCCTTCGTGTCGACAACTATCCATGTTATTGTTGTTATATGCCATCATGTCACCTGAGACTCATAGTGCAATAGACTCATGTACAATAGCTCTGAAGCCTACCCTGTCCTGAGCCAGTTTCATTGACTTTGACACACCTACTCCCATTGCTCCAGTTACTGTTATCAATCAGTCTCATCTAGAATCTTCCTTTCCTGTGCTGTCCATCCATCCTTCTGAGCATAACGTCCTTCTCCAAGGATTGGTCCCTCCTACCCACACACCCAAAGTATATGAGATGGAGTTTCAAAATCCTAGTCTTCAAAGAGAAATTGGTTTCACCCTTTCCAAGACAGACCTACCTATTGGTTTTCTTGATGATCCATCATATGTTCAAGACTCTTCTTCAGTACCACAATTGAAAGGAATGAATTCTTCTATCACCCTTAGTCATTTGTCCAGCTCTATGATATATACAAGCAATTGCAAAGAACATGGCCTGGATCATGTGCATCTTAGTCTCTAACATCATTGATTCTCAGTACTCTGGACAGATTCCTGACAACAGATTTTCCCAGTGCAATTTGTCATTTCATTTCCTGACTGCTGATGCCAAGGGTGTTGATTGTAGAAACAAGCAAGCTGTAATTGTTAATCACCTCATTCTTTTCTCCATCCATCATGGTGCTTCCACGGCAAGAATCTTTGTTTTCTTGATATTGGGCTTCAATTCATAGAGACTACAGTCCTTGACTTTCTGCAGCAACCATTTCAGGTCCTTTTCAGTTTCAGCCAGCAAGGTTGTATCATCTGCATAATGTAGGTTGTTGATGAGTCTTCCTCCAATCCTGATGCCACATTACTCCTCATAAAGCCCAGCATCCTGAATGATCTGTTATGCAAACAGATAGAAAATATGGAGACAGGACACATCCCTGACACGCCCCTTTCCTGATTTTTAATCATACATTGTTTCCTTGCTCTGTTCTGAGGACTGCTTCCTGGTCTGAGTGTAGTTTTTGCATGAGCACAATCAAGTGTTCTGGGATCCCCATTCTCTTCTAGTTTAGCAACAATTTGTTGTGATCTACACAGTCAAATGCTTTGCATAGTCAATGAAACACAGATAGACATTTCTCTGGTACTCTTTGCTTTCTGCTAAGATGCATCTGACATTGACTATAAAGGTCTCTAGTGCCATGACCTCTTCTAAACCCAACTTGTATTTCTAGTAGTTTTTTGCTGAGTTTTCAATTCTCAGTTGTTTTTTAATAATCTTCAGCAGGATTAATACTGTTTGATAATTTGCACATTTAGTTGAGTCACCTTTATAAGGAATGGAAATGAATATGAATCTGTTCCAGTTAGTTGTCCAGGAGTTGTCCTCCATATTTCTTGTCACAACCTAATGAGCATGTCCAAGGCAGCATCTGTTTGTTGAAATATGTCAGTTGGTATACCATCTATTCCTGGAGCCTTATCTTTTGCCATGTCCTTCAGAGCAGCCTCCACTTCCTGCTTCATCACAATTGCCTCTTGATAATATGCTGTTTCTTGAAAGTCTTTTGTGTCAGCCAATTCTTTTCAGTACAGTGACTCTGTATGCTTTTTCATCTTCTTTTAATGGTTCTTGGGTCATTCAATATACTGTTCTTTCAGCTTAAGAAATGCCCAGTGAATTTGGCTCTTTTGAAATTCCAACTCCAGCTCTTTGTACATTTTATTATAAAACTTGACTTTGTTTTCCCAAGCTGCCCTTTGACATTTTCTATTCAGCTCCTTAACTTCTGGATTTCTTCCCTTTGCTTTGGCTTCTCAATGCTCTAGTGCAATTTTAAGTGTCTCTTCTGACATCCATTTTGGTCTTTTCTTCATACTCTTCCCTTGTAATGACCTTTTGCATTCTTCATGGATGATATTCTTGATATCTTCTCACACCTTGTCTGGTCTTCTTTCATTAGTGTTCAAGGCCTAAAACCTGTTTCTGAGGTAGTTTATAACTGCAGGTGGGATAGACTCAAGATGGAATTTTGGTTCCTATTGGAGCTGGACAATGACTAGGGATGGATGATAGAAGGAGAACTGATGCCTTTGAGCTGTGGTGTTGGAGAAGAGTATTGAATATACCATGGACTGCTAGGAGAACAAACAGGTTTGTCCT
>NW_006399910.1:2545145-2552425 GCF_000299155.1 Elephantulus edwardii | reverse complement strand
ATGGTGCGGCAATGAAGGAATGAAAGCCCAGAATCCCTGTGAATGTTCATTGAAACTAATAAAATTTAATAATAAAAAATAAAAAAACAAACTTACCCTGGAGTCATTCCCAGTCATTCAGCACTTCCTTCAGCTCACTGTTATCACAAGAAATAAGAGCTTCAGTTCCAGAGTTGCTTGGGACCCCTTTCAAACCCATGCTTTGCAGATAAGTCAAGTCCTCATATTCTGCTAGTTCAAAGTTTGAGGAACGAATTTCTACTTTCTCTCAAATGCATGAAACTTCTTGCTTTCTTCCCTGTCCCCTTCCCCGCCCCCACCCCCGGCCTATGTCATCTGAACCTGATTTGGTAAAAATTCTCAAATCTTCTTCTTTGGCTCTAGGTGCACAAGTGTATATTTAAATAATAGTCATGTTAACGGATCTTCCTTGTATATATGTGGAGTTTATCCTATTACTCACATCATTATATTTCAGGATTAAACCTGAAATTTATTTTTTTACTATAAGTAAAATAACATTCTTCTGTTTTTCATTCTTTGCTTAGTATACCATGTGATTATGTGATTCAAAGTTGTCAAAGCTGGCCCATCTCGTCTCACTGAGGCCTACGATGTAGAATTTAATGCATTCCATTTCATTTTTAGCAATTTACAATTTTCCAACATTCAAGCTACATACTTTCCATATTCTAATTGTTAAAAAAAATGTTTGTTATTGTTTTTCCTTGTTTCAATTGAATTCCAGTCTGGGCTCTACCACTACACTACTATAACTAACTATCCTTTTCAGTCCAAAATTGACCAAACTTGCAATCAAGATATGTTGATAGTTATTGGTGACTGGAATACAAAAGTAGGAAACAGTGAAGAAAGAATAGCAGTTGGAAAGTATGGGCTTGGTGATAAAGATGAAGCTGAAAATAGAATGATTGAATTTTGTATTTAAAATGATTTATTCATTGCAAATATCTTTTTTGTAAAAGACACAAATGATGACTTTACACATATATCTCCCTTAATGGGCTGCACAGGAATCAGACTGACTACATTTGTGGAAGAAATCATTAAAAAAACTCAATACTGGCAGTCAAAATTAGGCCAGGGGGTGGAATGTAAGTATGATCATCAGTTATTCATACACAAGTTTAAATTGAGACTGAAGAAAATGAAAATAAATCCCCATGAGCCAAGATGTAATCTTGAATCAATTTCACCCGAATTTCATGATGACCCTAAGAATACATTTGAGGCATTGAACACCAGGGATCAAAAATAAGACAAATTGTGGATGATAACAAGAACATTTTCCATGGGGAAAAAACAAGGTCATTACAAAAATGGAGAAGAAATAAAAACCTAACTGAATGTTAGAAGAAACTGTAAAGATTGTATGAGAGCATCAAGAAACAAAACAAAAGGAAAACGTGTGGAAGTGAAAGAGCTGAACAGAAGATTTCAAAGGACAGCTCAGGAGGACAAAGCAATGTATTATAGTGGAATTTGCAAAGCGCTGAATTACTGCATTTCTCAAGCTGAAACAGCTGAAAAACAAATTTAATCCTCTTGTTGCAATAATGAAAGATGTTGTGGGCAATATACTGAACAGCCCAAAAAGCATCAAAAGATGGAGGGAATACACTGAGTCACTGTACCAGAAAGAATTGGTTGACACTGCATAATTTCAGAAAGTATCATATAAATAGAAGCCAATAGTAATGAAGGAGAAAGTAGAAGCTACATTGAAGGCATTGGCAAAAAAAAAATAATAATAAGGCCGCCAGGCATCAATAAGATACAAATTGGCTTGTTTTAATTAACAAATGCAGCCTTGGATGCACTCACCAGTCTATGCTAGGAAATTTGGAGGACAGCTGCCTGGCTAACAGGTTAGAAGAACTCAATATTTGTTCCCATTCCCAAGAAAAGTGACCCAACAGAATTGGAAAACTCTCAAACAATATCAGGCAAAATATTACTTATGATCATTCAAAAATGACTGGAACAGTGCATAAATAGGGAACTACCAGTAGGTCAAGCAGGATTTAGAAGAGGCCATGCCCAAGGAATATCATTTCTGATGTCACATGGATCCTAGCTGAAAGTAAGGAATACTAGCAGAAAGTCTATTTGTGCTTCATTGACTATGCAAAAGCAATTGACTGTGGACCATTACAAGTTGTGGCTGATAAAGGGAAGAAGAGGAATCCCAGAGCACTTGATTATACACATGGGCAGACTATGCCTGGGCCAGGAGGCTATTATGTGAACAGAGCAGGGAAGCACTGTATGGGTTGGAACTGGGCAGGGAGTGCACCAGGGCTGTATTCTCTCTCCATACTTATTCAGTTTGCATGTTGAGCAAATTATGCAAGAAACTTGACTCTATTAGAAGGAATAGGTCAGCAGGATAGGAGGGAGACTTATCAATAATCTGTGTTATACAGGTGACACAGTCTTGCTTGCTTTAAATGAAGAAGACTTGAAGCACTTGTTGTGGAAGATCAGGGAATGGAGCCTTCATTATGGATTGCATCTCAAAGTCAAGAAAACAAAGATTTATACCACTGGTCCAATAGGCAGCATCATGATGAATGGAGAAGAGATTGAAACTGTCAACAGCTTCATCTTGCTTGGATCCACGATTAACACCCTTAGTACCAGCAGTCAGGAAATAAAGAAGTGTTTTGCAGGGGGGAAATCTGCATTTAGGGACGTCTCCACATTGAGGATTAATGATGTCAGTTTGAGGACTAAGGTGTGTCTGATTCAGGCCTTAGTCTTTCTGATTACGTGCCATGTGTCTGATACCTGTATAATGAATAAGCATGACAGAATTAACAGCTTTGAGCTCTGGTGTTGAAGAAGAGCAATGAACATCCCATGGATGGCCAAGAAAACAAACAGATATGCCTTGCAGAGGGTGCAGCCAGAGTGCTCTTTGGAGATAAGAATGATGAGGCTTCACCTCACATACATAGCACATGTTGCTAAGAGGTGCTAATACTTGGAGAAGGATGTGATGCTGGAAAGGGTGGAGGGTCGGCAAAGCAGAAGACTTTCAACCTAGTAGATTGACATGGTGACTGCTACAATGGCCTCTTGTGTGTCAGGAAGTGTAAGGATGGCACAGGATAGAACAGGGTTCAAATATTTTGTTCATAGAGTTGCTATGAGTCATACTTAACTCAACAGCACCTAACAACTGAGCCAGAAACATCCTTTCCAATTTCTCGTGTTATCAATCTTCAAGATGCATTTGAAACATCACTTCATCAGTGAAAGCCTTCACAAGTTCCTACAGTAAGTTATTTTTTGCTGTATTACTATATCATTTAATACCATCCTCTACCTGTTGGTGGATCGATATGAATGGAACAGACTCAATGGCTTGGTATCCAATTAATAAAGATATTAATATGACTTTGTACTTAAAACTAGCTAAACATTAATTACTATAGAATCAGCTTCAACTCATGACAATTGTATGTCTACCAGAGTAGAATTGTATCACAGAGCGTTTTCAATGGCTAATTTTTAAAAATAAAATTTGCCAGGTCTTTCTTCCAAAGCATCTCTGGGTGGCCTGCAACCTCCAGCCTTTTGGTTAACGACAAAACACAGCTATCATTTTCACCATCAGTGGATTCCTACTTTCTTTTTTTTCTATAATTATATTTTATTAATTTTCATAAACATTTACAGAGATTTTGGGTTTCCATTCATTCACCGCTGCACCATTCTCTCTACCCTCCTCCCAGTTTGTTCTTGTCCAAATGCCACAGTGCTTGTCAAAGCCAGTTCTGATTAATCTTCTTTGTCAGTGTGTCCTTTGCCATTCCCTATCACTCCTCCCTGAGAGAGACTTCACCCTGAGTCATAAGGAAAAGGAGATGGTGTATTCTCTTAGCTACTTCCTGCTGAAAAGGGACGCTGTGGGTTTCAGGGTGAAGATCTTCTCTCACTACTCTAAAGGGCCCCTTTGGCAGTAGGAAGCACATAGACTATTATGGAGATTGATTTTGGAATTTAGATGCACTCTTATTGATTGTGCTTGGCCATACATGTTCATATCCTTGAAGATGTATCATGGGGGTGTTGCAACGGATTCCTACTTTCTATGTGGTACATACCACACAGAAATGTGTGATTACTTCAGCAAGTCATGCTATTCCTTTCCCTTTACCTGTCTTGGCTTTAATTTTATGATTTCCATAAGTAATAAGTAAATTTAATAGAAAAATAGTGTGTTGATTTCTTTTCTCCATGCATTTGCCTTCTGCCAGACTCTGGTCCTATACCAGGAATAGAAAGAACTAACTGGATCGCTTCTTTATCCTTTGCAAAAGAGGAAAACAGCACCCTAGCTAGATGTTCACCACAAAACAGATCTAAAAGGGGAGGAGAAATATTTTTCCTGAAATTAAAGAACATTAGAGAGTATGAACATTTTATTTGCTAACTTTCATGATACAACAATAAACTGTGGAGTTAAGAAGATGAAACAGAATTGCACTCAACTAGTCTTTACCCAAATGATATTTTAAGAGATTCAGCTTGACAAATAAAAGCTTTGAGGTTTCAATTGCTTTTGAAAGTGTGGGCAGTGTCGTGATGGTGTCTACGAGTCACTGAGATAAGCTGATTTAAGTGCACACAACCCATTAGAGAAAGCAGACAGACTCACTGGTTAAGTGGGCTATTTTCTTCAACACCATTATTTGTTCTGCCTCCATTTCAGATTTTGCCAGCAAAAAATCATTTCAAGTCATTGGAGAGATTGATATTGTGGTAGTTCCAGTAATAGTCACTCACTCTAGTGACTTGCTTCAAATTCCATTTTTATTGTTCTGGAGTTTGCATGCAAGAATTTTAATGCATGATGAGTCTCTGTTGAAACTGCCATCGCTTTTGGCAAATAATCAAAATTCAAATTATCTAGAGTTTTTCTCAACTTCTTCTCAAAGGGGAAATGACTGCAAGTGCTGTTAGCGATAACCTTAACTTCACATAGAATAACCCTTAAGGAAAACCCTCAAATATTTATACAAGCTTGTCTGGAGCATTTTTCAGTACTAAATCTTGCTTGCATAAGGTAACATATTTAGACATCCATTTAGACCTAACAGGGTTTTTTTTAAACTTTTCTCCACTAACTCTATTTGCCAGTAACACACTGTAAATTTTCTGTGACCCTTTTTGTTCATTAGACTCTAGAGACTAAAGAGATCTCAAGCATCTCTTGAACAAAGCACTGTGTTAAGAGTCTTAACAAAAATAGCTCCATCTCCCATATTGTGGACATGTGGCCAGGATTGACTGGCCCTTGGACAAGGACATCATGCACAGAAGGGTGGAGGGACAGCACAGAAGAGGAAGACCTTGGATGAGATTGATTGATACAGTAACTGGGCAAATGGGGGTTGGTGTGTCAGAATTGATGAGACAGGCTCAGGCTAGGAAAGGGTTCAGAGATACTGTATATAGGGTTTCTATGGGTCATAGGCAACTCAAAGGCACATAATAACAGCAAAATTATTAGTTGTATAATGTTTGATTGACTGCTTTTTATTAAGCCTCTTGTTTAGAGTCGAAAAAACCTGGTTGAGGGCCTTTGCATTTAAAAGTTGCTTGGGCCCAAGGGCCTATGACCCTCACACCTAATGTTACTATATTTTGGGGGAACATTCTTCTAAGTTGTACAGCCTCAGTCTGTCAATTTGCTGTACAGAGGAAACTTTGGGTTGCTGTGATTCTGAATCCTGTACCAGTGATGTGTCAAATGCCATAATAGCTACCCATGGTAGACAGTGTTTGGTGGAGCTCCCAGATAAGACAAGTTTGAGTAGCATCTACATCCTAAACAACATGCCTCTGGAAACTCTATGAACTTAGAGAAATGACAATAGCTATAGAACAGGGTTCAGGTCTCTTGTTCATAGGGTTGCTATGAGTCATGCTTGACTCAATGGCAATAAAAAACAACACCAACAACAACAATGATAAAGAAGCTGATGATATAGTCCAAAGGGAGTTGAGCTGTCAGCTGTTGCAATCCCAATTTACTAGTGCCTCCTTGGGCTAATGATAGGCAATCTCCTCCCATGTGATTTACAGCCTTGGAAATTCATTGGAAGTTTAGTCATGAGTCAGTTCCAATTTGACGGCAACCAATGACAGATACAATGATGTAGGTACACAAATGAAAGAAGTGTTCAATAACCTTAGAAAACTCCAACAAATTAACTGGATAGACAACTGAGAATGAGTTAGAAAAGGAAATCAAAGAAACCTTACTTTGTATAATATCAAAAGAAAAACAGAATTTTCCAAGATGTAGCAAAGAAAGAACATTCTTAGAGACAAAGAGAGCATGGACATAAGTTTGAAGGTTTAAAAGTTGAGGATGAGGAAATTCTGGAGCATCATTCATGAGTAAGATAATTGGCATGTCTTAAATGGTATCTAAAGCTCTTGTATCATAATAAATGGCAAAGATTTCTCTTATTGGTATTGATGGATTGTCTGTCAGAAAATCAAGCAACCTCATTGGACAAACATTCTTTTTACTTTTAAAGCAAAGCTAAAAAGTGAAGATGCTACAGTAATGGCTAAAGTGTGCCTGACACAAACGATGAAGTTTTCCATCACTTCATGTGCTTGAAGAAGTAGGAAAACTTAAAAGACTAAAGGGGACTGAAGGAGCTCTGGTAGGCCTGTGTTAAAGAGTAGTATTGCCAACTCAAAGATAAACAGCTTAAATCTGCCTGCTGCTATATGGGAGAAAGACAAGCAATCTCCTCCATTGCAGTTTATAGCTTCTGAAAATCCAGTGGAGGGTCTGCTATGAGACTGTTGTGACTCAATGGTGCATAAGAAAAACAAAGAATTAATACATTCAAATAATGAAGTTCAAGAATATTGAAAATGTGCAAGGAGTTGGAGTCAGAAAATCAAAAGGGCCGAACTCGCTGAGCATTTCTTAAGCTCAAGGAACTGAAGAACAAAATCAAACCTTGAGTTGCTATAATCAAGGATGCTTTCGGCAGAATGTTAAATGTCCAGGAAGTATTAAAAGAAGATGGAAGGAATATACTGAGTCACTGTATCAAAAGGAATTAGAAGACACAGAAGAATTTAATGAAACAACATATGAGCAAGAGCCTATGGTCATGAAAGAAGAAGTTCAGGCTGCTTTGAAGGAAATGGAAAAAAATAAGGCTCCAGGAATAGATGGTATACCAATTGACATATTTCAGTTAACAGATGCTGCCCTGGAC
>NW_006399910.1:2534664-2543790 GCF_000299155.1 Elephantulus edwardii | reverse complement strand
GTGCGATTGGCACAGGACAGAGTGGAGTTTAGTGCTGTTGTACATAGGGTCGCTATGAGTCGCAGGCGACTCGACGGCACATAACAACAACAACAACAACCATATACTGCAAGAAGAACAAATTAATCCAAGGAAGTGCAGCCAGAATACTCCTTAGATAGCAAGATTCTATCTTCCTTATTGTGGACATATAATCAGTAGAGATGAATCAACAAAGAAGCCATCATGAAAAATTAGGATTAAAAAAAAAAATTAAGTCTAGTGTTCATTGTCTTTAGAGCTTGGCGGCCTAGTGGTAACAATCCATGCTTCAATCATAAAGGCACAAAAGTCAAATCCACTAGCTGCTCCACCAGAGAAAGATGGATAATTTCATCCTATGAGAGTTACCAACTTTGAAAACCTGCTAGAGGGTCAGCTATAAGTCAGTTCCAACTCAACAGCATGTGACAACAAAACTAATATTGTCTTTGCGTCTGCATAGTTATTCTATGAGACTAGTAAGTTATTCTATCCTTTCTACAAAATTTTGAATGGATTACACCTAGAAATCACGGCCTACTGGTAAGAAATTATGTAGTCAACTCTAAGGAACATAGTTTAAATCTATTAGCTGCTTTGTAAGAGAAAGATAGGCAATCTTCTCCCATGTAATTTACTGATTTTGGCCTAGATTTTCAGAAGTAGTTGAGTTGTTAAGTAGGTTCTGCCTTGAAGATAAATAACATAATAACAATAATGCCTCAAGCACCTACACCAAATTTTCCTTGAATTTTAATGAATAATGATGTTCTTCATTTTCCCATGTTCATTTCTGGAAGTAATTGCATTTTAACTGAACATATGTATTTTTTTAATTTTTGTAGTTGATTACAATTATGATGAAACATGGAATAAAAACCTTTTTTACACATTAGCAGATATCTTCATTAAAATGGTAAATACTAAAGACTGAAATACTACCTGCTCTATTGTTCATTATGACTCTTCTTTTTGAACAATAAAGAAAAACCAAAAACCAAACCCACTACCATAGTATCCATGCTTTTATAATGTTGTTGTTGATGTTTTTATGTGCCATTGAGTCACCTGAGTGACCCTATGTACAACAGCTCTGAGTGTTGCCCTGTCCTGAGTCACTCTTACTGACTCCAACACACCAACCTCAATTGCATTAGTTACTGTATCAATCCATCTCATACAGGATATTCCTCTCTTGTGCTGTACCTCCAGCTTTCCTAGCATGATGTCCTTCTTCAAGGATCAGTCACTTCCTCCTGTCCACATGCCCAAAGTATGTGAGATATAGCCTCAAAACCTTACACTCTAAGAAGATATTTGGTTTCACCTTCTCCAAGACAGACATATTTGTTTTCTTGATGGTCCATGGTATGTTCAAGACTTCTCCAGTACCACAAATAAAATACATCAATTCTTCCATAATCCTTATTCATTTTCCAGCTCTCTGACATAATTGCAAAGATTATGGTGGGTCAGGCGCACCTTAGTCTCTAGACTCAGTTGTTTCTCAATACTATAGAGAGGTCCCTGAAAACAGATTTACCTAATGCAATTTGTCTTTTAATTTCTTGATTCCTGGTCCCAACAGTGTTGATTGTGGAGCTGAGAAAACTGTAACTGTTAACAACCTCAATCTCTTCTTCATCTATTTTGGTACTGCCAATTAGTTAAGTGGTGAAAATATTTTCTTTTTTAAAAAAACCATTTCTTCTTCTTATTATTATTAATAATAATAATAGTTATTATTATTATTATTTTGTACTGGTTTACATACAAAGTTCATAAAGATCATATATATTGTTTTTCACACCAGATCTTTCCCGTTTACTTTACTTATTCCTCCCTCCACTCCTCATATTATGTGACCCTGTGATTAAGATCCCCTTGGATACTTGTACTTGTTCTGCAATAATGGTCCTACACAGTTATTTTCTTTATGAGACTGAATTAGTTTAATTAGCATAATACTCTCAAGTACTTCTCAAGCTAGGTAGTAATTCACAAAATCATTGCTCCTGTGTGCTGCACAGTATACCATTGTGTAAATGTACCATGATTTCTCAATCCATTCCATTGTGGTTGAGCATTGGGGCTGTTTTCATGTTCTTGCTATGATGAATAACAGTGCTATAAACATTGGTATACAAGTCTCTGTTTATGCCTCAGTTCTAATTTTCTCAGGGTATATACCAAACAATGAAATAGCAGGATCATATGGAATTTCTATGTTCAACTTTTTGAGGAAAAAACAAACTGCCTTCCAGAGTGGTTGTACCATTTTACAATCCCATCAACAATGTGTAAGAGTTTCTATCTCACCATATGCTCTCCAACATTTATTACTTGCTGCCCTGCGCAGCTTTGCCACTGAGACTAGGGTAAGATGATATCCCAATATAGTTTTGATTTACATCACTCTTATTGCCAGTGATTTGGAGCATTTTTTTATATGTCTGTTGGCCATCTGAATGCCTGATTCTGTGAAAAGTCTTTTCATCTCTTTTGTCAATTTAATCCAACTGGTTGTCAGTCTTTTTTCTTCTGGAGGCTTGTAGGATTCTATAAACTTTAGTGATGAGACCATTGTCTGAGATGGTATTGCCAAATGTTTGTTCCTAGTCAGCAGGTTTTCTTTTCACCCCTTGGAAAAAGTTTTTGATGAGCACAGAGATTTAATCTTTATAAGGTCCCGTTCATCAATTTTATCCTCTTCAGATTGTGTATTTCTGGCTGTATTTAACAGTCCATTTATACTGTAGACTAGGCCTTCTACATTTGTTCTCAGTTTGTCTCTCATGAGCATCAGGGCTTTGGCCTTTATTTCTAGGTCTCTGATCAACCTAGAGTTGATTTTTGTGTATGATGTGAGATGTGGATCCTATTTCAGCTTTCTGCTGTTCGCAGTCCAGTTTTACCAGCATCATTTGTTGAAAAGGTTATCATTTCCCCATTTGATAGGCTTTATTTTCTTGTTGAATATCAGTTGACCATAGATAGCTGGGTCCATTTCTGGGTTTACAATTCTATTCCATTAGTCTATGTGCCTATCGTTGTACTGGTACCATGCTATTTTAGTTACTACTGTGCTAAGTCGGTTTTGAGGTCTCCCACTTCATTTTTGTTTTTAAGAAGTACTTTGATTATCCAGGGTCCCTTGCCTCTCCAAATAAACTTGACAATTTCCATTTCAATCTTGAAAAATGAATTTCATATCTGTATTATGGTTGCATTGAACACATAGATTGCTTTTTGTAGGATTATAATTTTCAGAATATTGAGTCTTCTTATCCATGGACAGGGAACATTTTTTCTATTTATTCTTTTATTGTGTCTTGTAAAAATGTTCTGCAATTTTCTTTGTATAGGTCTTTTGTGTCTCTAGTTAGGTTCACTCCCAAATATCTCAATTTTGGGCCATTGTAAATGGTATTGCTTTCTTGGTTTCCATCTCTGAGTTATCTTTTTTATTATAGAGAAATCTTAATGATTTTTGCATATTGATCCTGTATACTGCCATTCTACTAAATTGATCTACTAGCTTGAATAGTTATTTTTTGATTGGTTTTTGTTTTGTTTTTTCTTGGTTTGTTGTTGTTGTTGAGTCCTTGGGGTTTTCTGTGTACATTATCACATCATCTGCACGGAGTGACAGTTTTACCATCTCTTTGCCAATTAGGATGCCTTTTATTTCCTTCTCTTGTCATATTGTCCTAGCAAGTACTCACAATGCAATATTGAATACCAGTGGAGACAGTGGGTTCCTTGTCTGGTCTGTGTTTGCAAAGAATATGCTTTTAGTCTTTCTCCATTGAGACTGAAATTGGCTCTTGGTTTTGGATATGTATTTTTAGCTATATTGAGGAAATTTCCTTCTATTCTAATTTTGCTGAGCAGCTTAATCAGAAAGGGGTGTTGGATTTTATTAAACATCTTTTCTGCATCAATTGCTAGGAACATATGATTCTTGTAATTTGTTTTGCCAATATGGTGAATTATGTTGATTGTTTTTCATATGCTGAACCATCCTTGCATACCTTTTATGAATCCCACTTGGTCATGATGAGTTGGGTTTTTTTATGTGCTTTTGGATTCTATTGGCTAGAATAGTGTTAAGGATTTTTTTTGTTCACGAGAGATATTGGTCTATAATTTCCTTCTTTGGTAATATTTTTGCCTGGTTTTGGTATGAGGATTATGCTTTTTTCATAGAATGTCTTGATGTTACGCTTCAATCCCAATTTAAGACAATGGTCCTTGAGCTTCTACAGCAAGCACTTCAGGTCCTCCTCAGTTTCAGCAAGCAAGGTTTTGTCATGTACATAATGTAGGTTGTTGATGATTCTTCCTCTAATCCTGATGCTACATTTCTCCTCACAATGCCCAGCTTCCTCAATGATCTATTCTGCATATAGATGGGAAAGATATGGAGACAGAACACATCCCTCATTCACTCTTTTCCTGATTTTACATTATGCAGTGTTTCCTTGCTCTGTTCTGAGGACTGCCTCCTGTTCCAAGTATAGGTTTCACATAAGCATATCAAGTATTCTGGGATTCTCATTATTCTCATTATTTCTTGGCATCCACACAGTCAAATGCCTTTGCATAGTCAATGAAGCACAGATAGACATTCTTCTGGTACTCTGTGTTCGGTGACGATCCATCTGACATTGACTAGTCTCTAGTGCAAGGGCCTCTTCTAAAGCCTGCTTTTATTTCTGGTAATTCTATCATTTTTGGATAATCTTCAGTAAGATTTTGTTTGCATGTGATAATAGTGATATTGTGAGATAATGACCACACTCTGTCTGGTGACCTTTTTTTTTAATAGGAAAATAGATATTTTGACATTGCAGTTAGACTGGCTTGGAATATGTTTTGTGGCAACATTTGCATCTTGATAACCTTTAAATGATTAAATATCTCTTCCCTTACACAGTTGACCTTTAGTAGCATTCTCCCTTGACCCAAGTCTACTCTCTCACTTTGTGTGAGAAGCTTAGCTGATTAAAGCAGTGGTACCTTCAGGGTTACTCCCTGCCTTACACATATAAAATGATTTGTGGATGTGAAGGTTCTATATAGATCAATGCCTATCCAGCTATGCTATCCAGCTCATCTTCTCTATGGATTTGAAGTTGAAAGGTATTCATCAAACAAATATGTTAGATTGTTGAAACTACATATTTTAACCAAAAATGTATGCTTATGATATCAAGCCGAAATTGGGTGATTTTAATCTGCATCCCTCAGGCCGGGTTCAAATTGTTTTCCTGTCAAACATTCTTCTAGGTGGTATAACATTGGTCTGTGCATTGCTGTACAGAGGTAACTCATGGTTTCTGTGATGCTGACCACTGTGACACTAATGTGCCAAATGTGGTAATGGTTACCCATGGTAGACAGTGTTTGCTGGAACCTCCCTACTAAAACAAGCCTGGAAGCAGGAATGGCTTCCACTTCTGAAATGGCTTGCCTCGGGAAACTCTGTGTACGAACTGTGCTCAGGCCTTTCATTCACACAGTCGCTATGAGTCTTCTACAACTCTACGGCACCTAACAACAACAACATACTTAATTTCATAAAAATTTGTTCAGAACTGTTGTGAAAATTCAATGTTCAGTCTTCATGAATCAATGTTGCAATTTATCAAGACTAAAATTGTGCTAATTATAAGGCCAAGTTAGGCACAGGAATTGATTTATAAAATTGTGACTTACATGGTTAGTAAGCTTTGCTAGCAAATATAACAAAAACTCCATATTTTTATGCAAACAATGTATATGTCATACATTTTTGGGTCAGTTATATCCTTCCCTCAAAGTATTTCATAAACATGTTATATTAATGTCTTACAGCAACTTGTTGGAAAGTAATGGTGTAATGTATTTTAAAAAATTCCTTAGAAGAGTAAAATTGGAAAGAATGTATAAGGAATACATGTTTGCATGAAGAAAGAAATATTATGCAACAATTTAAGTAACTGAAGAAAGAAACTTATTGCATTGACATGTTTCTTTTTTTCTTTGACTTTATTTATTTCTTTAGTATGAGAGTCAGATGGATCAGTACTGGCATCCCAGGGGCTCAGTGGCTAATCCAATGACTACTAATCAAAAGTTCAGCATTTTTAGCCCATCAACTGTTTAGAAGGAAAAAGGTGTGGTACTTTGCTTCTATAAATATTAAAAATCTTTTAAGTCCTATAGTGGAAGTTCTGCTTTGTTCTCTAGGGTCACTAATTGTGAATCACCTTGATAGCAATTGGCTATAAGAAGTGATAGGAGTTCTACATGCTTGGAATGCTCTTTGCAAATACAAAAAGAAGGGGAAGTGGGAAGATTATTTGAGGAATTTCAGAAGAACAACTAGAGCTGAAGCATGACTCTTTCTAAATCCCTTAAGACATGTGATGTGAAACTAATAGAAAGATACAGAGTCCTCTAAGAGTCCCATGAGATGTCTGGTGGAAAAACACTTAGGAAAATCACTTATTACTAACCAACAGTGGCCATTCAGATCAACTCTGTGCTTTCACGTTATAAACACCTGGTGACTTTGTCCACAACGATTACAATAGGAAACCCTATGGGGACATTCTTATCTGCAATGTGGGATCGCTATGAGTTTTATTCTTTGTGATTGCTCCTAACAAGAGGAATCTCATGAATTTTCTAGATTTCTAAGTGCTAGAATATTAATTGAAAATTTGGAGGTTTTAGTGAAACATGCAGGAAAGTATTGGGAAAAAGTATAATAGAATATTTTTTGTTGTTGTTAATTGGTATCTATCCACAAGTGCTTTTGAAGAAAGGCTTGGTGTTTGACATTTGACCATTTAACGATATTGGTTGAACTGCATGGAGTCACATACACACAGATATTCCTCACCCTCATTGTTACTGTGGTGAGCTCAAGTGTTAATATCTATTTAAAATAACCATGTGATGGTAATCAACTCCATTTGATTAGTGTGTCTTTCCAATACAGTTGACCCTTGAAAGGTGCAGAAGTTGGACAACCCCAAGATCATAATCAAATATCCACATGTAATTTACTAGAGAGACAAATCATTTATGTGGAACTGATCAGTGTCATAGGACCCTTTAAAAAGATACTTGCCACGTTTGTACTCACAGCTATAGCAATGGGGGTGGGAAGGAGGAAATTCATGTATGAATGGGTCCATAGCATTAAAATTTCTGCGGTTCATGGCCAAATGTAAATAAGTGAATTTTTGACAACGAAAGTGGCCAGCACCCATAACATTCACATTATTCAAGAGTTAATGACCCTCCAATTGTCACATCCTTGTAATTCCTCATAAGCCCTTTTACACTGACACATACAGGATGGCAATGAGTTGGAAATTACTCCATTTGATTTTATTCTGGTCAAATCAATAGAAAACCTAGAAAATAAATCTCTCTGTGTGTGCACACGCATGCTTGCTGAAATTGAAGAAGACCTGAAGCACTTGCTGCAAAAAGTCAAAGACTGTAGTCTTCAATAGGGGTTGAAGCTCAACATCAAGAAGACAAAGATTTTCTCCACTAGGCCAACTGACAACATCATCTTAGATGGAGAAAATACTGAGGTTGTTAACAGTTACAGCTTGCTTGGACCAACAATGAACACTCTTGGCACCAGCAGTCAGGAAATCAAAAGATGAATCACATTGGGAAAAATCTGCTGTCATGGACCTCTCCAGAGTGCTGAAGAGCAGCAATGTCAGTCTAGAGACAAAGGTGCACCTAATCCAGGTATTGTCTTCTCAATTACTCATTATGCTTCAGAGAGTTGGACAATGACTAAGGATGACAGAAGAAGAATAGATGCCTTCAGGTTGTGGTGCTGGAGAAGAGTCTTGAGCATACCATGTACCATCAAGAAAACAAATCTTTCTGTATTGGGAAGGGTGAAACCAAGTCTCTCCTTGGAGGTTAAAATTTTGAAGCTCTGCCTTACTTACTTTGGGTGCATTGTCAGGAGAGACTGGTCCTTGGGGAAAAAAGTCATGCTTGGAAGAGTTAATGCAAAGAAAGGAGACTCTGGATGAGATGGATTGTTATAGTGACGAGGGCGATAAGGAATGGTGTGTCAAAATTAATGACACTGGCTCAAGACAGAGAAGGGTTCAAAGCTTCTGTCCATAGGGTTGCTATGCATTGCAGCCCACTCAGTGGAACATAACAACAATAACATACTATGACAGGTTTGGAAGCAGGAGTGGCATCCAATTCCTAAATAACATGCCTCTGGAAACTCTATAAACTTTGATAAATATTGATAGCTATAGAGGGATTTCAAGCCTTTTGTTCATAGGGTGGCCATGAGTCATGCTTGACTGCAAGGCAATCAACAACAACAAAAGCAACAAAGGAAAAGTGTCTGATAGAAGGGAGGATTAGATTTAAATTGTGAGTTCATCATTGATGGTGTTGGGCTATTAATGGTGGGTGCTCTGATGACTTAGTGTCAAGAAGCTGCTTTGCAATCCCAAAGGTATGCAGTTCAAGGCCACTAGCTACTCTAAGAGAGAAAGATAGGCCATCTTTGAAACAACTGCTGGAGGACCAGTTATGGGTCAGTTCCAACTCATTGGTAGACCACATTGGCATAATTTGGGTGCAAGTGCTCTGACTCTTTTGCTGAAGAAGATAGCTATGATGCCTACTTATGTGAGGGGTTGCTGAAAAGGAAGACAGTTTTGTGAGCTGTTGGAAGAGGCTAGGAAGAAAATCTGTGGTGAACTTTAAAGTATTGGCACTAGAATCAGAAGGTCTATCGTTAAAAAGGTGGGTCTTCTGTTCCAGGGGTCCTGATTACGGTAGGTGTGCTTATTCATAGATAAAGGAGGCCTGAGATCATCTGTCTATTCATGCTTGAAAAGCTTGTGCATATCCAGCAGGAATTGAGGTAAGATTTAGTGTAGTAAGTATTTTTAAGAGACGTAAACATAGATTATACACATGGATTTCACCAGATGGTATGCATAGGATTAGATCGATTACATCTGTGGAAAAAACCACTGGAGAAGCTCAATATCAGCTGTGAAAACTAGGCCGGGGGCTGATTGTGGAACAGACCACCAACTACTCATA
>NW_006399910.1:2521179-2531423 GCF_000299155.1 Elephantulus edwardii | reverse complement strand
CCCCTACCCCCAAATATAATCCACTCTGCAACCCTCATTGCATACTTCAATGGCATTCTTAAGTTTGACCTTTGTGAGTCCCATAAAAGAATGAGAAGAAAGGGTTGGAGTACTCAGCTTTAGGGCTGAAATGTGTACCCATGGGGGAAGATTGTCTAGTTTTGCAGCTGTTGCAGTGGTGAGTTTGATGACTATGACTTTAAAAAATCTTGTCCATGAGGAGAGTGCATTGTGTTGTCTCTGCTTCAAATATATCAAGTCTCTGGGTATAACAACTGAGTGTTGTCAATCTTTGAGGAAGGGCTGAAGTAAAAAGATGTTAATAAGTTTCTACAGAATAGTTAAAGAAAGGAGGGGTCTTATTAAGGTGTCAGAAATTGAAGATGGGCCTGTGGATAAATCAGAGGAGACTAGGGGACTAGGGTCTGCTGTATGCGTAGAATTTCAAAGGAGCTTAGAGGAAGTTGCTGCCTCACCCCCAAGCCTGAACAATTCCTGAGAAATCTGATAACATCTAAGTTATCCATATCAAACACCAGACCAGACAGTGGACCCTGATAAGGCTCTGAGCCTGATCACAATAGCCCAAACCCAATTTAATTAACACTCCAAATTCTGAGAAATACCTTCTTCCTTAGTCCTCCCCTATACCTCTATAAGAAGGACCCCCACCCTGCAAACTGCCCAGTTGCCGTTTTGACTCTCTCTGCATGCTGTGCCACCATGTCACTTGGCGTCCCTCTCAGACAGAGCAATAAAGGCCTGTTCTTTTCTTGGGACCAGTTTCTTTCTTTCTTTCTTCCTTTCTTCCTTTCTTTCTTTCTTTCTTTCTTTCTTTCTTTCTTTCTTTCTTTCTCTTTCTTTCTTTCTTTCTTTCTTTCTTTCTTTCTTATCTCTCTCTTTCTCCTCTCTCTTTCTTTTTCTTTCTTTCTTTCTTTCTTTCTTTCTTTCTTTCTTTCTTTCTTTCTTTCTTTCTTTCTTTCTTTCTCTCTTTCTTTCTCTCTTTCTCTCTTTCTCTTTCTTTCTTTCTTTCTCTCTTTCTCTCTTTCTTTCTCTCTCTCTCTCTCTCTCACTTTTTTTCTCTCTCTCTCTTTCTCTCTTTATTTCTCTCTTTCTCTCTCTCTTTCTTTCTTTCTTCCTCTCTCTCACCCTCAGACTCTTTTACTATCTAACAGGGTTGATATTGAGGTATTTTTTTTGGAAGTGAGTGAATCTTTAAAAGGGATAGGGTTAATAATTTTGTCCAATTTAAATATATTTGGGATGAAAGCTTAGTGATTCTTTAAGGATGTGATTCATTGCTCTAGCTTTCCAGAAGACTGAGAGTGACAGGAAATGCGAAAATGCCATCGGAACTGCAGGGTTGTAGCAAGATTTTGTTTGATTTGTGAAGTAGAAAGAGGCCTGCTATCTTATTACAATGAAGATGGCAGTCAGAATCTTTTTAAAGTGGAGTTACAGGAAGGAGAGGGGTTGTTGGGATGGCTTCATCTGAAGAGATGGTGGGTGAAGATTTTGTGGCTATTTGCTTAGGTGACATATGGCATTATTTGCCTAGGTAATATAACTGTTTGATGTCTACAACAGGGGAGGACCGAAGCTCCTTGGAATAAGAAGGCAGCCTCTAAGAGCAGCTTGATGAGATGTGCATTGAGGATTGAGGATTCCTTCTGAGTTGGGAAATAGAGCTGATGCTAGGTTTGCCCAAGTGTATGGATGAAATCATAGGACTATTTGGAATCTGTGTAAATATTAACTTTTTTTGATAGGATGAAAGCTCAGGTCAAAACTGTGGTTAGGTGATTTGAGGGTTTAGGGCTTCAACCTTGATGATAAAAAGGGTGTGTTGATGGTTATTTAGGAAGATGGCATGACCTGCAGACAGGAGAAGAGTGTGAAATATGGTGGAGCTGCCATTCATGAACCATTCAGGACTAGATGAGGTGAGTGTATCTAGTAGGTGGTGGCAGCAAGTGAGCATGAGATTGTGTGTCAAGGCACGAATGCATTTTTTAAGGAGAGAAGCACTTCTAGGTTTTCAGGTAGTCAAGTAGCAGGATTGAGGAAAAACTGCAGAGATGGAAGGTAACATCTGATTGGATGAGCTGGGAATGTAGAATTTGGATTTGTGAAGGACAGGTAGAAATTGAAGAGCCCCACAGGCTTAAGAGGTCACAGAGGGAGTGTGCATTCCATATTTGGGGCTTAGGGAAGGTGATTCAAGGAGCTTCAGGTATTAAGAAGACAGCTGTGACTAATAGTCATAGAGGGGTCAGGCTTGTTTGGACTGTTGGAAAAATACACTATAGGTAAAAAAGAATCAGAAGCAGTGTCGGTTAGGACGCCAAGGGCTGACCCTTGGAGCTATGGATAAACAAAGGAAAGCATTTATGAGGGTTTAGGAGAGAAAGAGCCGGGCTTTTTGAAGAATTTTGTGTTGTTGAGTGGGCTCTTTGATGGCAGGGTTATGCAAGGCTTAGACGGATATCTTTTCATAGCTTCTGGTAGATGTTTGGCAATGATAAAGTAGTTAAGAATCCAAAGCCTACAATAACTGGTGAGGCCTAGGAAGGAATGTGGTTGTCTCTTCATGTGGGGTAAAAGCACATCCTGTATGACCTGTTTCTGGTTATTGGGATTTGAAGCATGGTGGGGGTTAAAAAGAGTCCTAAGTATATAATCTGTTGTTGAGCTATCTGGTCCTTAGTCTCTGTGACTTGATATCTACTGGATGATAGGACATTTAGCACTTGCGTTGTGTGCATGTAGTTGTCAGCTGCTTTGGGGCTACATAGAAGGAGGTCATCAGCACCTTATATTAGAGTACAGGGTGTAAAATAAAGGGTAAGTAGGTCCTTTGGGGGGACTTGTCTAAATCAGGGTTTGGCTTTCTGAGACTTTATGGTATCATTGCCCAGGTCAGTTCAGTAGCAGTGTTTGTGGCAGGGTCTCCCCAAGTGAAGCCAAAGAGGTCTTGGGGGTCAAGGTGATGAGCAATGGTATAAAAAGCATCTTTGAAGTTTAGAACAGTGAAGAGAGTTCTTAGGGGATATCTGAGATAAGATATTTGGTGTGGAGATTTGGGACAACTGGATGTGTGAGAATTAATCTTTTGGAGATCTTGAATTAAATGAAAATATCTGGTGGAGGCAGTAGAACCTGGGTCCCATCAGTCTAGGCTGAGCAGGGGAAATTCAGGTGGATCAGAAGGACTGCGAGCAAAGGGGCACATCTCTTAGGGACAGAGTGTTTCTCAGTGTTCCTGTTGTTTGCATTATAGACAAGGTTTCCCTGGGGACCTTGGGCTTGGGCAGGCCCAGTGGCCTTCTAGGTCACAGTGATAACAGACCTTCAGAGGTACTTTTGCTGGCCTTTTGTTTTCCAGAGTTGACCACTGTTCTGGAAAGGGCTTTGGGCTTCTGTATATGGCTTTGGCTAGGAAGAGGTACTTGTTAGTGTGTCCTTGTTAGTTTTTCCTTGGATAATTTGACTGCTTCTTCTCTATTGTTAAAGACACAAAAGGCAATGTTGACACAGTAGAGACCTATTGTGGTGTTTGTGACCCCGGTCTAGTTTATTAAGAGTATGTCTAGTGCTGGGAGATGACTGTCTGCTGAATGTGAGGTAGAGAAAAATGAATCATTCATGAGATGCAGAAGCCAGATTAGTACATTTAACCATGGCTTCAGTGAATCTAGTTGGAAAGAGTGAAGGGTTTTCTGTAGGCCCCTGTGTAATTTCTCTGATTTTTGTTATAATTAATTTGTTTGTGGCTATTCTTTTCCATGCCTGCTAAGAGATGTGTAATCATGTGATCTTTGTAAAGGACTCCTGGCTTCCCAGGTTGGTATGTCTGATTTGGCTCCACATGAGGGATAGCAGTATATTGCTTGATGGGTCTTGCATAGGACTTTGTTCATATACTGTCTCTCACCTGCAGTGAGGGTGGCAGTGAGAATATAATACAGATCATTCCACATAACCTGGTAAATTTGTGTGAGGCAGAGAAACTCCTTATGGAACTTCTCAAAGTTTTCTGGGAAAGAACCAAGTTTGGCTTCTATTTAAAAGATATCTGCAATGGAAAATGGGACATGCACTTTTATAAGATCTTCTACCTCTGGAACCTTCTGAGGGGATGGAGTAAGGTGGTAGGAGGTTTTTGACTTAGTGGCCTGTAGGGAGGAGAGGGAGCAGTGTCTAGAGGAATCTGGAGGATTCTTAGAGGGAGTAGATGGGGTAGGAGGATGGGGGCGTTGGGAGTGGAGAAGCGGATTGTGGAGTGCCCAGATAAGGAGGGTGATTATCTGCAAAATAAGGATTTAGGGTAGAGGTCAGTGGTGATTGTAGGGCAGTTGGCAGGGGACTATTGAGTAACAGAATTTCTTAGGAAGTACAATTTTGACAGAGGGATGGCTGGCAAAGAAGGCTTGAAGGTAAGGGACCTCTGACCACTTGCTGTTTTGGTTAAGAAATTGTTTTGAGTCACTGAAGATGGTGGGTCCAAGGGACCCAAACTCAGGTTATTGTGTTTGGCTGTCCAATTTATAGAGTGTTCACTGGTGGCCTGGTGGCAAGAAGCTGAGCTGTAATCCCAAAGACATGTGCTTTGAGGCCACCACCTATGCTGAGAGAAAGATGGGCAATTTCCTCTTGTGCAATTAACTGCTTCTGAAAACTAACTGAAAGGTCAGCTATGGGTCAGTTTCAACTCTACAGCACACAACAACCCAAAGGTTTGTAGGTGAATAAGGTTTTGGGGTTTAATATCTTGAGAGAGTCTTAAATTGAAAAGATTTTTTTACAGGCAGCCTGGGGGCTGACTGGCGGGATTTTAGAGGATTGCAAATCCATGTTGTCTCTTGGTAGTAGGCTAGGACTAAGACCACGCAGGGCTACCCATCAGGCATCCCTGTAGGAAAGCTGAGGCTCCAAACAGTGGTCAGGTAAGTGATAAAGAAAATGGACATCTCCAAATTCTTTATCCACTTTGGTCCACTCTTTGTTCAGAACAAGAGGGATGACAGAGTGTCTCTAGTATCAGAGAGACTGAAAATCAAGTGTCATCATCTGGACTGTTTTGGTCCAGTGTGAAATACACTGAGAGAAGCAGCAAGAGAGTTGGAGGTGATGCATTCGTATAAGAGTCCTTCTAGAGAGGGCAAGAGAGAGCAGTCCCTCATGGCATAAGCTTGAATGAGATTCAAACGATTTGGCCACTATGCCTTATGAGGATAGGAGAGAACCCTTTAAAGTCACTTAGTTGAGCAGATTAGCATGCTTTGATGCTGGGGCCAAAGAACAGAGGGGTTCAAGAGCGAAAGACAAGACCAAAGGATCTTGGATTTTTTCTGGGATGAGCTGTAGCTGCCCTCTGCATCCAAGATTGCAGATGTTGGATAGAAAAAAGAGGAGCGAGAGGGGGGAGGGCAGGTGGGGGCAGGAAGAGAAGGAAAGAGCGAGAGAGAGGGAGGGAGAGAGATAGAGATAGAGAAAATCGGGTCTTTAGTAAGAAACAGGCCTTCATTAAGTAGGCTTGAAAGGGATGTCCTGTGACCATGTACAGAGAAGATCAGAAAGGCATGCAGGCAGGCAAAGACAGTTTCTTTTTTATAGAAGCTGTTAAGGAGATTTAGAGGGGATGGTAGTTTGCTTAGGGATTTGGGGGCAGGGGTCTCGTTAATATGTGATCAGCCCCAGGGATTTATCAGAATCTGAACATCTGTTTATCTTATCAGGATATGGACATTATCAATTTTCCCTAAGGAATGGTCAGACCTGGAAGGAAACATGGCATTCTTCCTCAAGCTGAAGTCTATGTCATTTCCTTACTTGGATTTTAGCACCAGAATGTAAGTTAAGATAAGACATAAAGGGAGGGTCACCGTAGATGTGACTTCTACAACTGAGCTAGCTTTAATAAGCAAAGCCAAAGAGGGGCTCAACTTGACTTCTACAACTGAGCTAGCTTTAATAAGCAAAGCCAAAGAGGGGCTCAACTTGACCAAGCAAGAAGAGCAAACGGGGGAAATGTGTGGGGGTATATAAACTGTGATTAGGTAGGAAAATAGCATGCAGGAAATTCCTCTGGGGGAGGAACTTTAGCCAGACCTCCTGTGAGGTCTTAGATAGACAGGGAATAGTCCTGTGAGTGTGGTATAACCTTCCGAGTGTGCCCTAACACCTTGTTGTTGTTGTTTTTATGTGCCGTCGAGTTGTTTGCCACTCATAGCGACCCTATGTACAACAGCCCTAAACTTTGCTCTGTCCTGTGCCAATCTCATTGCCTCTGACACACCCATCCCGATTACCCGTCACTGAATCAATCCACCTCATAGAGGGTCTTTTCCCCTCCTGTGCTGTCCCTCCACTCTGCCCAGAATGATGTCCCTCTCTAAAGACCTGTCTCTCATTACAACATGTCCAAAGTATGTCAGGCGAAGCCCCAGAATCCTTGCCTCCAAGGAGCAGCCTAGTTTAACCCCCTCTAGGATGAAGCTATTTGTTTTCTTGGCAGTCCATGGTACTCTTCTCCAGCACCACAGCTCAAAGGCATCAATTCTCCTTCTATCTTCCCTAGTCATTGTCCAACTCTCTGATGCATAACAAGTGATTGCAAAAACCATGGCCTGTATCAGGCGCACCTTAGTCTCCAGAGAGACACCGTTGCTCTTGAGTACTTTAGAGAGGTCCCTAACCGCAGTCTTTCCCATCGCAATACGTTTTTTTAATTTCCTGGCTACTGGTGCCAAGAGTGTTGACTATGGAGCTGAGCAAACTGAAGCTGTGAACAATCTCAATCTCTTCACCATCCATCCTGATGCTACCGATTGGTCCAGTGGTGAGAATTTTTGTCTTCTTGACATTGAGCCTCAGTCCATATTGAAGGCTGCAGTCCTTGACCCTCTGCAGTAAGTGCATGAGGTCCTCCTCAGTTTTAGCGAGCAGGGTTGTGTCATCTGCATAACGCAGATTGTTGATAGATCGTCCACCAATCCTAACGCCACGCTTCTCCTCATAGAGCCCAGCCTCTCGGATAATCTGCTCTACATACATGTTGAAAAGGTATGGAGACAGGACACATCCCTGGTGTACACCCTTCCCAATTTTGAACCATGCAGTGTTGCCCTGCTCTGTTCTGACGACTGCCTTTTGGTCCAAGTATAGATTTCGCATAGCATGATCAAATGTTCTGGGATTCCCATTCTTCTCAGAGTCAGCCACAGTTTGTTATGATCCAGGCAGTCAAATGCCTTTGTATAATCAATGAAACACAAATAGACATTCTTCTGGTATTCTCTGCTTTCAGCTAAGATCCATCTAACATCAGCAACAATATTTAGAGTATGTATTTTCAATATCCCATTGTTTTCCCCTCTATTCGAGTTGTGGTGCTAGCGAAGAGTCTTGAATATACCATGGCCTGCCAAGAAAAAAAAATAGGTCTGTTTTGGAGAGGATGAAGCCAAGTTTCTCCTTGGAGGCTAGTAGTTTGAAGCTCGCCTTCACTTACTTGGGGCACATGACCAGGAGAGATCAGTTCTTGGAAAAGGATATCATTCTCAAAAGAGTGGATGGATAGTGCAAGAGAGGGAGACCCCCAGATGAGATGGATTGATACAGTAACTGGGGCATTGAGGGTTGGTGTGTCAGAATTAGTGAGACTGATACAGGACATTGCAAATCACACAATGGCACGTAAAAACAATAACATACTATAACAGGTTTGGAAGTAGGAGTGGCATCTACTTCCTAAACAACATGCCTCTGACCTTTGATAAATGTCAATAGTTGTAGAGAGGCTTCAGGCCTTTTGTCCATAGGGTCACTATGAGTTGCGCTCAATTAAAAGGCAGTCAACAACAACAACAACAGCAATTTTAATACATGCTTCTTGTATTACATTTATAGGTTACAGCATACTAATAGTTAAATAATCAAAACAACAGACAGAGACCTAGAGAAAAAGCAAACAAAAACTGCAAGAACAAATATGTGTAAGCATCACACAGAAATGAATTGCTATATTTAGTTCTTTATGTATTTATCCTACCCTACCCCTAGTTTCAGCAGCATCTTGCAGCTGGAAGTGTTGATTGGAGGGCAATTGTCTCCTATGAATTTTACCAGTGTTCCACAATTACCGAAGTTCCTGGGCTGAGGAGGATTCCTGCTGAGAAAATTTATAGTGTTCAATAGTCCTCAAAATTTCTCATTTGTTACCCAGGGTGAAATGGAGAGGTAGCCTTGGGAGGTGGGTAGGGGGTGGGGATTGAGTGCATGATGATTTCAAATGCCAGTTTGAAGCTTGCAACACAGAGGGGCATCAGTTTAAATTTTTGTCAAGGCTGAACTACCAGTGGGATGTGATTTCCCCCCTCCCCTCAGATATACAGTGTCACCTTAATTTGGAATCTGGTACAATAGCTTCTTTCTCTGTAAAATGAAGACAATAATACCTGCTTTCTTAATTCATGGAGCTCTTTAACATGTGTCACAAATTTTTAAAGAGCTGGTAAAGTCTGTAGTATAAACATATATGATCAATTTCTATCATTTTCAGTATTATATTTTTTTATAAATCAGTGAACTTTCCGTTAAGGTAGTAAACATTGTCCAGACCAAGGAGGGCTAGTGGCACAGTGGTGAAAATCCAGGGTTGCCAGTTGGAAAGTTAGTGATAGGAATCAAGCAACCATATCTAAAGAGAAAGATTTAGCAGACTATTCCTGTAAAGAATTAAAGCTTTGGAAATCCTGTTAGACTCACAATCAGGGCATGAATTGATGAGATAAAATCAGATGAAGTTCATGTTGGAAGCCGATGAAAGGCAAATTTAAACAAAATGGCCAAGACCAAGCCCTACACAATCAAAACCAGGGAATAAATAACATTAAACAAAAAATGCCTTGTAAGCTTGAAGTAGGGAGCTCTAGTGGGCTCCACACAAAACCAGAGTGTGGGTTTCACCTTTTATCTTCCTAACTCAGCATCTGGAACCTGATGGCTTCACACACAACAGGATCTGAGACCATCTTCTAATATTCCTGATCAGGTAGCTCCCATTCTCCCAGAATTTCACCAGCTTCAGCTTTGGTTTTGTTAACAAAAAGGCATTATTGTTATAGTCAGTTATATTCATTATTGTTACATTCAGTCCCAGGTCTACCTCAGACCCTTAAGCCTGTAGCTCTCAGGTAATATAAACATCAGTGTACCAGATCTAGAGGAAACCTAGCCCTCACCTTGGAAATGATCATATTGTAACAGCAATGTCGTGCAAAAGGAAGAACAGAGACACTATGTCACAAAACAACAGAATCTCAGGGGCAAGGACATTTCCCCAGTACTGTCTCAGACAAAAATCTTTTCCTGAAGCTGGTACATGGGATTTCGACTTTCATCCCCCTGAAGGTGACACAGGCATCAGCATGAGAGACCAGCAGTTGTGCGAGGCACAGACATTACAGAAGTGACTTGTGGCCTAAGCCATCGTATCAAGGGGTGGCTGGGGGAGGGAGGTGCTGGATGCAAGAGATGCTAATGTAGCAGAGAAAGAGAAGAGAAAAGGCACATTGGAAGAGGGGAAACAATGAATGTATTGGTTATTTCTGTAAGGGGAAATGTCTTTCATCTGCTTCTTTGGATAACAGACCATCAAAAACCTTATGTACAATAAAGCACAATTAGAGCAGACTGATAGATGTGACAACTGAATCTGAGGCCTCAAATTTGGAAACACAAAGGAAAAGGAACACTTGTAAGCAAAAAATAATGATTAGAATGTGAAATGTGAGAAGCATGAATGTAGGAACACTGGACATCATTAAGAAAGAAATGAACTGCCCAAATACTGACATATTAGGTATTGGCAAAATGAGATAGATTGGCTGGCAAAAGGCATTTTGTATCACACAATCATCTGATATACTAATCTGGAGATCAAAAGGTAAGAAAAAAAAAAAAAACCCTGAGTCACTTTCAAAGTTAAAAAGGTCATTCCTAGATTCATCTTGAAATATAATATTGTGAGTGACAGGATAATATCCATACACATTGAAAGAAAACCTATTAATACCATAATTGTTCAAATTTACACATCAACAGCTAGAGACAAAGAGGAGGAAATAGATTATTTCTACCAACTTTTTTTTTATTATTAACTTTTATTAGTTTTAATGAACATTTACATGGATTTTGGGTTTTCATTCCTTCATTGCTGCATCATTCTCTCTACCCTCCTC
>NW_006399910.1:2494513-2519314 GCF_000299155.1 Elephantulus edwardii | reverse complement strand
AATGTGGACTTTGTGGTAGAAATTAGGCTGCGGATAGGAGGATTGAATTCTTTAAAATCAATGATTTATTCACTGCAAATATCTTTTAAAAGAATCATAAACACGGGTTATATATATCAAATCAATTACATCTGTGAAAGGAATCATTGGAAAAACTCAGTATCAGCAGTAAAAACTAGGCCAGGTGATTGCAAAATAGATCAAGTACTCATATGTAAGTTCAAATCAAAGCTAAAGAAGATTAGGTCATATCCACAGTAATAAATATTGATCTAGAGTCTATCACCTCTGAATTTAAAATCCATCTCAGGAACAGGTTTGACATTTTAAATGCTGATGAACAAAGATCAAATGAGCTGTGCAAAGATATCGAGAATACCAGCCACGATGAATGCAAAATGAAATTACAAAGATGAAAAAAGAAGAGATCAAAATGGATATCAGAAGACTGAATATTGCACTAGAGAGCTGAGAAGCCAAAGCAATGGAAGAAATTGAGACATTAAGGAGCTGACTAGAAGACTACACAGAGCAGTTTGGGAAGACAAAGCAAAGTATTGTAATGAAATGTGCAAGAACCTGAAATTGGAAAATCAAAATGGCCCAACCCTTTCAAAATTTCTTAAGCTGAAGGAACTATAGAACAAATTCAAGCCACAAATTGCAATGCTTTACGATGCTATGGGCAGAATATTGAATAATCCAGGAAGCATTATAGTAAGATGAAAGGAGCACAACCGCTCTGGAAGGCAGATTGGAGCTTCCTCAAAAAGCTAAACATAGAAATTCCATATGACCCAGCTAGTCCATTGCTCAGAACATACCTCAAGAAAATGAGAAATGAGACTCAAATGGAAACTTGTACACCAATGTTCATAGCAGCATTATTCACCATCCCAAGAACGTGGAAGCAGCCCAGATGTCCAATCACAAATGAATGAATTGAGAAGTTGTGGTACATTCATACAATGGAATACTAGACAGCACTCAGGAGCAATGATATTGTAAATTACTATCTAACTTGGGAGGGACTGGAGAGCATTATGCTGAGTGAACTAACTCAGTCCCACAAGGACAACTACTGTATAAAACCATTATTTTAGAATGAGTAGGGAGATCCAAGATGGGGGATGGGGTAGGGTGGATATTCAGATGGACAGATAGGCTGTTAATCGCATATTTTGATGGGTGGTTGGGGTGAAGAAAATGGGAAGGATCTTTTGTGAAAAAAAATGTATCCAAACTTTGTAAATAAATCAGAGTAATGTAAAAAATATTTAAAAAAGAAGATGGGAGGAGTATATACAGTCATTGTACCAAAAAGAGTTGGCTGACACAGAAGAATTTCAAGAAACAACATATAATCAAGAGGCAATGGTGATAAAAGAGGGAGTGCAAGCTTCTCTGAAGGACTTGGGTTGGGAAAACTTCCAATTATTGACAGATATTAACATTTACATTATATTAACAGTAATTAATATACTTATTATTAAGTATAATTAATAATTAACATTATAGTAACATAATATTAACTTTTTCCTCTAATAAATGCTGCACTGGACGTCTCACTAGCAATCTGGAGAACAAATAACTTGGCCAGCTGACTGGAAGAAACTCATATTTATTCTAATTCCAAAAATAGGTGACCTGACAGAGTGTGGAAATTATCCAACAATATCACTAATATCACACACTAGTAAAATCCTGCTGAAGATTTTCCAGAAATGACTGGAGCAGTACATTGACAGAGAACTACCAGAAATATAAACTAGATTTAGAAGAGGTCCTGACACTAGATACATTATTGCCAATGCAAAGTACTAGAAGAATGTCTGTCTGTTTTTCATTGACTATGCAAAGACATTTGACTGTATGGATCATTACAAATTGTGGCTAACCTTAAGACAAATGGAAGTCCCAAAAATAAATTAATTAATTAATTAATTTAAAAAAAAAAAAACAACAGAAAAATGGGAGTCCCAGAACACTTGATTGTGCTTATTGGAAACCTATACTGGGACCAGAAAGCAGTCCTCAGAACAGTGCAAAAACCATTGCATGGTTCAAAATCAGGAAAGGAATGCATCAGGGATGCATCCTTTTTCCATACTTTTTCAATATATATACTGAACAAAGGAAATGCCTCCATTCAGGAGGCTAGCCTTTATGAAGAGGAATGTGGCATCAGGACTGGAAGAAATCTCGTCAACAACCTCTGTTACACAGATAAAACAATCTTGCTTGCTGAATCTGAGGATCTCAATCAAGCACTTGCTGCAGAAGGTCAAGGACTGTAGTCTCCAACATGGATTGAAGCTCAGCATCAAATAGACAAAGAATCAACAAGCCAATTTGCAGCATCAAGGTAGATAGAGAAGAGATTGAGGTTGTTAACAGCTTCAGTTTGCTTGACTCCACAGTCTGCATTCTTGACACCAGCAGTCAGGAAATCAAATTATAAATTGCATTGGGAAAATCTGCTGCTATGGACCTCTCCAGAGTACTAAAAAGCAAGAATATCCAGTACAGAGAGCATAAGGTGCATCTGATCCAGGCCATGGTCTTCATAATTACTTGCTGTGCAACATAGAGTTGGACAACAACTAAGGATGACAGAAGAGTTGATGCCTTTGAGTTAGTTGTGCTGGAGAAGAGTGTAGAACATAACATGGGTGGCCAAGAAAACAAACAGGTCTGTGTTGGAGAGGGTGAAACTAAATTTTTCCTTGGAGGCAAAGATTTTTGAAGCTCCATTTCACATACTTTGGACACATGTCAAGGAAGGGCAAGTCCTTGGAGAAGGACATCCATCATTCTTAAAAGTGTGGAGGGACAGAACAGGAGAGGAAGATCCCAGATGAGATGGAATGATACAGTAATTGGAGCAATGGGGTTGGGGGTGTTTGAATCAGTGAGACTGGCTCAGGACAGGGCAGGCTTCATAGCTGTTGTACATATGCTTGCTACGAGTTACAAGGAACTAGATAGCACACAACAACAACAACAACTAGTGACTTAGTGATAAGTAGCTGTGCTGCAGTTCTGAAGGTTGTTGCTATGTGCCATCATGTCACGTGAGACTCATAGTGACCCTACGTATATTAGCTCAGCAACCAGCACTTTCTTATAGGCTATTTTCTCAAGGCAATTCGTCCTTTGATTTCCTGACTGCCGATGCCAAGAGTGTTGATTTTGGAGCCAGGCAAGCTAAAGTTGTGAATAATCTCAATCTCTTCTCCATCCATCATGGACCTGCCAATTGACCTAGTGGTGAGAATATTTTCCTGATGTTGAGCTTCAATCCATATTGAAGATTGTAGTCCTTGACCTTCAGCAGCAAACTCCTCATGTCCGCTCCAGTTTTAGCAAGCAAGATTGTGCCATCTACATAATGCAAGTTGTTGTTGAGTCTTCCTCCAATCTTGATGTCATATTCCACCTCATAAAGTCAGCCTCCCGCATAATCTGTTCTGCATATAGGTTGAAAAGATACAGAGATAGAATGTATCCCTGATGCACACCTTTCATGATCCTGAACCACAGTGTTTCCCGGCTCTGTTCTGACTACTGCTTCCTGATCCCAGCATAGGTTTCTCATGAGCACAAGCAAGTGTTCTGGAATCCCTATTCTTCTCAAGGTTAGGCACAATTCTAGGTTCTCTATGCAAAAAATACGGGAAATCTCCTTCTGTGCAATTCACTTTCTCTGAAAACTCCCCAGAGGGTCAGCTATGGGTTTGTTCTAACTGGATGTTACACACAGTAACAATCTTAAAATACACAGTAAAGACTGTCTCCCCCCCTCACTTCATCAGCAACCAAATTAGTGTTTTAGGTGCACGAGTGACTTCAAAAGCAACAAATTGGAACAATAAGTCACCACATTTTGAACCCTCTACAACATCATCAAACTCAACTGGCAGACTCAAGTCTGAAAGCACATCCAAGAGGAAGCCAGCCAGCTTATTCACTCATGACACTGTTACTAAAAGCAAGGGGTTCAACTTGCAAGGTTGAGTCCAAATGGCTGGCTGGAATTTGTGGATCCATCCACCTTTGCTTCTTTAGCTGGCAGTCTCATCTCTGGAATAGGGCTCAGGGTCTGGAACAAAACTCAGTGTTCAGGTTACCTATAGGAAAGGGAGTAAACCTAGAGAGAACAAACTTAAAAGTTACAAAGAAACAGGATTTCAGAGGCATTACTTACTTGTGTCCTAGAGGAGATGGAGGAAAGTGACTTAGATAAAGTTTCTCATACACAATTTTATGAGCTTAATTTAAGGCTACTTCTGGTGTGACTTTAATTCAGAGCAAGGCTAAAGCAACCACTGATTATACTGGAGATCTGTTTCCTGACAGGGCTCAGTCATTCACTTCATTCCCATTGTCACTCTGAAGGCTTTCAGAAACTCAAATTTGATCATTTATTTCTTATCATCTTACCAAGCATGGCCTTTGAGAGACTCCCACCAGCATGTTCCAGGCTTTAAAAAAAGTTACTTGTGCAGTCGGTCTTGCTTTAAGAACATGCTGTCTTAACTGGGCAGACATGCATAGGAAAAGTACTTTTTCTTCTTTCTCAGAGAAAAGTTTCAGGAAGAACTGGTTTATAGGTCTTTCTGAGACCTTGAGCTGTCACTGTTGCCTGGGGTCCTTGGTTTGTACAAGAGGAAGGCAACAGGGATGACAGAAGTCACTGACAAACCAGATTGAACTTCTCACTCTGGCCCTATTGATACTCTTCAGATAAATCAACAAAGTGTCATCATTCCAACTGGAAAGCAATTCTTCTAAAGTGAGCCCTCCCCAAGACTTTGGATAGGCTTTCATCTAGTGACCTTGCTTTTTGGAATATATATTCCCCCTTGTCTTCATCTGGCCTCCTTTTTCCTCTTGGGGATTTTTCTTGAGGTCTGATCATCTTGCTTTCGGTGATATTTCCAAAGACATCATCATCTGGAGGTGTCTGGCATTCTGGGCTGAATACCTTAGATGTAATGTCAACCTTGCTGAGTTGAGTTTATGCCAATGGCTCAGTCCATCTTTTGTAGTCGCTTTCTAATGTCAGGGATGCTCTGGGAAACAAAATTCAGGTTAATCATTTAGACACTAGCAGAATTTTCTGAGCCAAGATCCGTGTACTTACAGGAAGCTTGGTGCAGCCTCTCAAAACTGGAAAGGATTTCCATTTGGTTGCTACAGAATGGATCACATCGTTTTCAGGCTTGGAGCTTCCTTTCTTCTTGGCCTTAGAGACTGTACTTCTGTGTCCTCCCTACCATAGGCTCCTGCCATTTAAATACTAAATAGGCTTAGTGAAGCACTTGTTTTCAAATAATCTCGAAGGCAAGCTGCTTCTACTATTTGTCTCCCTCTTCACCAGTCAGACGCTGGATTTAAAAAGTTGAATCTGTTCATTTAGCAAAGAAAACAGTGATTATTAAGTCTGTTATTGTAATAGTAACCTTAAAAGGAAGAGTCTGAAATTTTTCTTTTTCTTTTTCTCACTTTTTCTCTGCTGAGGCAGAGAAAAGAAAATGTTCTTCATAAGATCTTTGGGTTGCCCATATAGATTATAGAGTCTCTGGATAACTACCTGAGGTGATATTGTGTGGCCTTGTTCTGAGCAGCCCTGGCTGGCTGAAAGGATATGAGGTGAGAAAAAAAAATCTCTAATCCACTTTTTCTCAGTTCTCCTGGTGAGTGACACTTACTTAAGGTTTTTACTATTAAGTGTCACTGGCATATCAAAACCCACTGGCTTGATTTGGGCACTGTCTGGAAATTTATACCTTATTTCATTTTGCCCTCATTAAGCAAGTCCCTTCTACATTCTCATTTTTGTGGTATAGAATATTAAAGGCCAATGTATACAAATCCGACTCAATTTCTTTGACCTCTGGTGAAATAATGTTACTTGCTGAATAACTTAAGGATCTGTACAAAGGCTACTTTTCCTTTTCACTTAAACCTAAATAAAATAAAAATGCTAAATTTTTACTGAAGTAAAAATATTCTTTTGGCTAAGGGTAATATTTGCAAATAGGCCAGTCATATAAAATTCTTTGCTAACAGACTTTTAACCAGAATGGAAACTTTTGTTCTGACTTTTGAGCAATGATCTAAAAATGAAATGAATGAAAGAAAAATGTTAGATGTGATACAGGCATACAGCCATCAGATAAAATACAAATTTTACTTAGATACAGTACAAGTTTTACTCATCAAATACAATTTCTACTCATCAGATACCCCAAGTTTTACTCATGAAATACAATGCAGCTTCCACTCATACAATCAGATCTGATACAGGCAGACATCAAAGTGCTACAAAGAATGAAGAATGACGAGCTTCTGCTTCTGATCCTACAAAATGAAGAATGGAGAGCTTCTGCTTCAATTTCTACAGGTTCCTGTCTAAAGTATAACAGAGACTAAGACAGGCACAACTGTGCAACAGATACAGACCTTGGTATATAACTAGAAAGCAAGCACCTTAGTGCAACAGGCAAAGCTAGAGTTCTCACTTTTACAGATTTGGAGTGGGCAACTCACGTCAACTCACCCACCAAGATTGGAGTGGTGGTTCATGCCAACCCACTCACCCAGAGTGGAGTGGGTGGCTCACGCCATCCCACTCCCAGGTTGGAATAAGCAACTTACTTCAACTCACTCCCAGACAGCCAGCTATCAGGCACACATGTGCATTTCCCACAGATGGCCAAAACAGACAGAAATTTTACCCAGCACACAATTACCAGATAAAGTGCATGGATTTGCGAAGGCCATGGAGGATGCCAAGAGTTGATCTCTCAAAGATCTCTTGATGCAATAGGTCTTGATGGCAGCTTTGAATGTTTGTGATATCTGCTTTTGGGGTTCTCCTATCCCCAAGATTCAGAAAATCCCCAGCAAGCAAAAACAAAAGTTGCTTTCACTTACCAGGTGAGTCTCAAGGTCTCTTCATGGTCGCCAAAATGTTACTGAACAAAAGGGGTTCTTTCTGCAGACAATTGTCAATAGACAGGTAAGTTGCAATATCCATATATACTTTACTAGAGATCTGGGAGGACAGCAAATTCCATCAAAAAACTGCCTCCCCATCTGGGAGTGGTCATTAGGCTTTTATACCGGGGTGAGACACCAACTCACTTAACAGTACACTTTTATTAGTAAAGTCAAAGAATTTCTACATTTAAAAAAACAAACAAAAAACACCATTCACAAACACCAGTAAACAGGCAACCTATAAACTAGTTAACATATGTTGTTGTTGTTATGTGCCATCGAGTCGTTTGTGACTAATAGTGACCCTATGTACAAGAGCTCTAAACTCCATTCTATTCTGTGCCAACCTAGGCATCTCAAACTCATTCACACCACTCCAGTCACAGAATTGATCCATCTCATGGAAGGTCTTCCTCTCCTGCGCTGCCCATGCACTCTGCCAAATGTGATGTCCCTCTCCAAGGACCAGTCTCTCGTTACCACATGCCCAAAGTATGTCAGATGAAGCTTCAGAATCCTTGACTCCAAGGAGCATTCCGGCTTCACCCTCTCCAGGACAAACCTATTTGTTCTCCTAGCAGTCCATGATATATTCAACTCTCTTCTCCAGCACCACAGCTCAAAGGCATCAGTTCTCTTTCTATCATCCCTATTCACTGTCCAACTCTCTGATGCATAGCTGAGAAAGACAGGTTTTGGAAAGATAAAAGTTAATTCAGTACTTCCTTTCTGGAAAACAGGCAGATTAAGGTACAATTTACATATGACTGAGAAAAACATCTTTAAAGAGATTACCACTAATCTAGAAGATGCATTTCCTCTCCTGTTAAACAGACAGACTAAACTACTTTACATGGCTAAAGAAAGGAAACAAAGAATTCTAAGGCCAAGTAACTAGTTTTGCAGGATGGAGAAAACTGCTGTCAGTTTTAGAACGATAGTTTTATAACTGATACCTATATAGAGAATTCTGAACTTATTAATACCATCCTGTCAACACAGGTGGCACAAAGTCTTTCCCCTTTTTACTTTCAGAGAAATGATGGATCTTGCTCTCTTTTCTAATATCTTTTCTAATTAATGTATCTTTTCTACACATTTGTTTTGTATTAGAAAATATATAATACATTTATTATGTGCTAGTGATGCATCTTTTCCAATAAAACTGCTTACGTTTACATTCATTTTTGTTTCATCTTTTCTCTCGACCACATGTGCTAACAATACTTCAGCTTACACCAGAATTAATTTTGAGGAAGATAATGTATAGGTCAAAACAAGGGAGTTTATAAACAGCTGATCATCCTGTTGTCTCTGACCTAGTTCCATTTTTTTGTCTGGACAAGGGAGGGACACTAGGGATAGCAACCTTTTAAGGCAGTTTTGAGACAAATTTGATTCAGCTTTAGAATTTAAAACTTAGCATATATATGGTTTGAAAAACCATCTTCTTTCCTGCATTTTGAGCCAGACAAGTCTAGATGTCATTCCGGCATTTCTTGGCACTTTCAATCTGTACAAGCAGCAATTCCAGGAGGTTTGTTCAACATACTCACCAGAAATTAGAATTTAAAAAGGACTAAATCTCCTTTTAGGAGCTCTGGTAACTATTTCACTATCAACCCGAAGGCAGCTTGTGTGAATTCATGGGAGAAAGATGAGCAATCTCCTCTTCTGCAATTTAAACCCTCTGAAAACCCTTTGGAGGTTTAGCTATGAGTCTTTCTGTCTTCCAGGCACATAACCATAACAAACAACAATTTCTTCTAAAACAATAGGACTTTTAACACCAGAGCCATTTCCATTAACATGATAAACACCCAACTCAACCTGGCATCTCCTGATAGGTAAAAAGTATGCCCCCCCAAAAAAAAAAACTCACAAACAAACCACAAATCAAAACAATTGAATTGCTTTTCTTCTGACTCACAGAAAATCTTTTACTGATTAAAAAAATCAAAACACCCAATAAAACAACAACAATAACCTCCTGAAGGTTACATCTTTTGTTTAACATATCTGCAAATAAAAATACCAAAAAGAAAAAAAAATTAAAACTACTACATGTTGATAAAGACCTTTCACCCTTATAAACAATCAGTAAGTAGTTTTGAACAAATATTGTTGTTGTTGTTGTTACTAGGTGTCATCAAGTCAAATATGACTTATAGCAACCCTATGAACAACAAACTGAAACCTTTCCCTAACTTGCACCATCCTTACTATCTCTGCTATGTTCAAGACCATTTTTACAGTCACTGTGTCAATTCATTTTGTTGACATCTTCATTTCTTTCTCTGACTTTCACCTTTTCTAGCATAATGCCTTTATTTCCAAGAACTGCACCCACCTGACAGCATACTCAGGTTTTTGTGAGCTGAAGTTTGACTCTCCTTGCCTTTAAGTCTCATCCTTATAGTTTCATATGTTGCATTTATAAGGACTAAGAAGGAGAAATCCATTTTCTAGTAATATTTTTATTGGTTTTCATACATTCATACACTTTGTGCAGTAATGCCATTTAGCACATCTTCCCATCAAGTTGCCATAGCACCTTGCCTAATTCTTCACCATGTTATTTTATATCCATCTAATAATTTGTGCTGCACTAGTAGATTCCCCCTTGCCCTTTGTTCCACCCACCCTCCCAGCCCCTTTCTCTTTCCTTTTTGAACAGTTATACACATTTTGTTCATATTTGCTAATTGTGATAGCCGCATTGTTTTTTCATCAATTCTTACAAGTTTGATCCTCCCTTGTCCTTCCTGATTCTTTACAAGGTTTATTTTTTATGTGTTCTGTTCTTCTCTCCATATGCCCCAACTTCCCAGTTATTCTCATATTTTTCACAGTAGCAGTCTTATACAGTATTTTTCCTTTTGGAACTGAGCTATTTCACACAACATAATAATCTCTACATCTACCCACATTGTGTAATACTTTAAAAGTTTGTTGTTATTCTGTAGTTCTATATTATATTCCATCCATTTTCTTGCTATTGTTAAAGATATTTTCTTGCCAACAGCATTTAGGAAGTAGTTCTGGAACAAGTTTACCAAATGATTTTCTTAGATTATCGCAAAGAGTTTTAGGTATGGCAGTCTGTTCTTGATATATAGGTTGCTTTTGATTAAAATTGACATTTTAAACCTAGACCTTAGTGACAGGGAACGGCAAAGGAAACCCTAACAAAAGAGATCACTCAGAACAATTTTTGACAAAGATGTGTGACTTTGGCAATATAACCATAAAAATGAAGTCTCAAGGAAAACACAAACAAGGTGGCAGGAGAAGCAAATCACCATACATTTATTAGAAGGGATGCCCCACTTGCTGTGCAAACCCCACTCTCCACTGGCAAAAGATATATAAATCCTTTTGTAAAATAATGATGAGGTCAATCTGTCCTGACCCATTCATAGTGTGTTATGAACATCTAATAAACCTCAGTTTCTTTCTCTTACTCTCACCTGGTATCGGTGTCTTCCTGTACATCTGAGTCAGAACTTTCTAGTTCTTATTCAAAGAGTCCCCCAGACCTTTTTTGGAAGTCATCCCCTTCACCTTCTGGGAGCTTAGTCCAGGATAGAACTCCTAACCGCTAAGGACCCTTCTACTGGTGAATTTTCTTGCTTCTATGCTTCTCAGCCTGACCCTTTGAAACCTACTTCCTCTTTAGATTGATTGTGAGATCCTGTGTCAAAAGTCTCAGTGGGAGATTGAGTAGCCAGCCTCCTATGAGATAAGGATACCATGCCACAAGTTTGTTGGGTGCGACAACCAGGGATTATGTTGGTGCTCTAGTCCTCATTGAGGGGATTTCCATCCCTGAGATGGCAGGAGACACCTAATATTCTTCCCTTTTGGACTTGATCAGGGTGTCAGATTCCTCTTTGTTGGCCATGAATTCTAGCACAGAGGTGACTCCTGATAAGACTCATTGGAGAAATACGGGGTATATCTGGGGATGGAGGAATCTGTAATTTCCATCCTTGCCTAGTTCTCTGAACCAAAAACCAAGACATGAGTCACCCAAGCAGCACATAATGTAGAAGCCCAACTTGAACACCTTGGGGTTCAAAGAGTCATGATCTTAAGATTCTACTTCTTTCACTTCTTTAGTTTGCCTCTACATTCTTGTTCCTTCTGGCTTAAACTGTTAAACTATATATAGATTGTCTCTCAACCACTTGTTTGTTTTGTGCTTATTTCCCTCCCAAAGCTGAGGCCAGAGTCTCTGCCTTCTTATGCACCAAAGACTACTTTGCCTCTTGATGTATCTGCTTATTTACTGACCTGAGTGCTCCTGAGACAGTCTTGATTTTGCAAGACACAATTTGTATGGGAACTCTTAGAGAAATTAGACAAATTTATAGAGATTAAAAGAATGTTTTATTCTTTTTATGGGTCCTAGACACAGAGATACCCGGAACTTATGTCCACAAAGAAAGCTTTCTGGACTTCTCACCTAAAATTTTCTCTCAGGTAGGGATCATTTAAAGACTTAATCCCCTTTCTATTTTACCTAAGCATTCAGTTTTACCTCTTTCTTTTTTACACTCTTCCAAATTTCCTGCATGAATCATTCAAGGGAACTATAAGTAAACTTTAAATTTTGTTAATAATGCAAGTTAATGTGGGTAATGTGGAATTTGTTGGTGGCTTGTCAGTGTTTCTCTCCTACCTGGCACAGATTAGTGGTGCAATTGTAGAGATGTTTGTCCACGGGTTTTTTGGGCTTTTCCCCCCCTTTTTCCTTCTGATAGAGGGTCAGTTTGGGGTTGAATTAGAGATTTTAGTAGCTAGTTGGAGGCTGCTAACTCTTTGCTCTTCAGTCTTATCCCAATCTTGCACAGACTGACCGGGCCAGGGGAGGGAAGGAGAGAGAGAGATAGAGATAGAGATAGAGATAGAGAGAGAGAGAGAGAGAGAGAGAGAGAGATCATGATTTAGCACTCACTCCCTTTTCAGGTTCACTCCAGGCTCTTCCTAAATCAGCAGCCACTAGTGGTGGTGTGGAAACTGCAATAGGCAGAGAGGATGAGGGAGGAGGGGTAAAGGGGCTCAAAGCAGAAGTCTACAAGCACTTTTGTTTGTTTTATTTTTAAGGGGGACAAACTTAGGAAAATTTTTGTTTCTTTTCCTTCTCAGAGAAATTTTCACAGCCCTGAATTTTCAGGCTGAGTACAGCGCAGAGAAAACTTCAAAGCTTAATTTTTTTTTCTTTTTCATCTTAAATTGTATGTGGCAATAATTTTGGGCTCATGGGCTTTGAAAATTTCAATTAGATAAAGGAGGCAAAAGAAATGAAGCTGATACAAGAAAAAACTATTAATGTCTAAGACGAAGAGGGCAAGAAGTAGACTAATGCCCAGTAGGCATAGCAATAGAGTAAAGGCAAATACTTACATAAATTAGAAGCTGCAGCTGAGGAGTTTCTATAGAATAAAAGTTCTAAATTTGTAAAAAAAATAAAATATACTGTGTTTGGCAGTCATAAGACTGGCTAGCCTGCTTAATTTGGGTAGTCTGGAATGCCAGAGATAAACACACAAATCAGTCTTTAACAGCTACATAAACAATGTGACCTAGGAAGAGAAAATGCAACTTAGCAACCAGAGTAGATGTAAGAAACAAGGATTATAGGACGATGTGTCACAGAAGTTGGGTGTTATTAATTGACTGCCTATAACATCCAGAAAGTTGACTTTCTGAAGGGCCAGCAAACAAAGTGGCCTTTCCTAGGCATAGGTGCCATGTTCGTTGTGGTGGAAGGATGCATCCAGGAACAGGCACAGACTGGGCAGAGGACCACAGAAGAGGACAGCCCTTGAGACATCAGGGCTCATTCTCAAGTCTTCCTATGATTCCTTTGTTTTCCAGAAAGGTTATAGAACAACCTTCAGCATCAGCTAACACATCACTAAGGTTGCTTGTGTACAAATTAAAAAGATCTAAGCTTGAAACGAAACACTTTGAGGAAATGATTGAGAGGTGTAGCAAATCAACAGCTCCCTAAACTACAACACTATAAGGCAGCTTGTTTTATTTTCCCTGTGACGGAGCAGAAAGCCTCAGATGCCTTACATACAGGTATTAATGGTTTTGGAAAACACCCTGAGATACATGAATTAACCCTCTTATATCTGTGATAGCAATAAGCATAGATACTCCAGGACCTCAATTAGCAATATCTCTTCCATGCCATGAAGTTAAACCTCTCTAAGCATCACCTGAAGAAAGAATTTTAATATCTCCCAAAATCCAAAACGTGTACCCTGCTCTAAGAGTCCATATTCCATTTAGTATGAGAGATTTAAATTGTAAAGACAAATTGGGAGTTTCATAATATTACTACAATTTTAAAAATTTATTTAACATGACAAGTTTAAGAGTTTTTGTTCTCTTTCTCTATTCTTCTGATGGAAAGCCCAGTACTAGTGCTGCTAGACATCTAGCTGATAATTTGCATGCTACTAATCCACATGTAGCAGATAGAGCTCAGGCAAACCACAAAATAAACCTACTTTGATACTACTAATTAGTAGAAAGAGCTAGAGCTAAGAGGAACAGCTAGAGATCACTTGCAGATTTATCTCATAAAGGGAATGAGAAATATTTGGGTGAAGCCGGTTAACTCTTCTAAGTTTGCAAAAATAACACAAGATAAGAAAGAGAACCCTAATGTCTTAGGAATAGGCTACAGGAAGCAATGGAGAAATATACTAATTTAGACCTTGAGACTCATGAGGGAAGGATAATGGTGGTCCCCTATTTCATATTTCATCAATCCGTTGTACTCCACTCTCCCCAACTCCTGCAGGCCTGTGAGGGCTAGGTAAAAGCTCATCCAGCCTGACCCTAGGGCAATTTTTCTGAGAGAGTTCTACTAACTGATAGAGAGGATGTCCAGTGAGCCAGCTGAGGCCCCTTTCCCAAAACGTTAGAAATGAACAGATAACCAGCTTCCTTTTCCTTTAGTGCTAACTGTGGAACAACCTTCTTCTAAGCCCAAGTTACTCCTTTGGAGTACTTCTTAGAAAATAGGTAGAAATTCTGACTTCGATTGGACTCCCTAAAGAAAAAAAGAAATTCCAATGTATTATGGACTATCTATTCTTTGAGGGATCCTAAAAGATGGCCAGCCAGAGGTAATCTTAATTATAACACCATTTTACACTTGGACTTGGAAGGGAAGTGGAGTGAAATATCTTATGTTCAGGTATTTATGTTTTTTAAGAGATCAAATCTCTTTATGCACAATATATGAATTTAAAGTAGACCCTAAACATAGTCTACCCATGAGACACACTACCTCAGCAGCGGAACCCACTCCAGAGGGCTTGAAATCAACTCTGGGCAAAGAGACATCTGTAAATGAAGAGACTTTCTCCTCAGGTGAGGTGACACCACCACCATACACTGCTCCTAGCTTATCCCCCCAAATATATCCTTCCTTGTTTCCTCTTCAAGAGGTGGGACAGAATAATGGGAAAGCTATACAAGTACATGTTCCCTTCTCTATGAGTGTTTTGCCAAGCTGCAAGGAGAAATTGGGATCTTTTTATACTGATCCAGGAAAATGTATTGATTCATTCCAGAACACCTGGCAGCCTTTAGAGGGAGACTTGTTAAAGGCATGAAAAAGTTCGCAAACTTAGATCTTGAAAGCCCTGAAGGCAGAGTAGTTCTAAATATTCATTTATAATATCATATCATATCATATTAATATTACAATACTAGAAGGAAGCCTCAGTGCAGTGCAATGGGTCCTCAAAGTGATTACAATGAACTTTTTAAAAATTATTATTAAATTTTATTAGTTTTAATGAACATTTACAGAGATTTTGGGTTTTCATTCACTCATTGTTGCACTAATTTCTCTACCTTCCTCCCCAGTTTGTTCTTCTCCCCCCCCGAATATCTGTTTTAATTGTCCAATTGTCCAATTGCCACAGTGCTAGTCAAAGTCAGTTCTGATTAATCTCCTTTGTCAGTATGTCCTTTACCATTCCCTACCACTCCTCCCTGAGAGAGACTTCACCTGATTCATAAGGAAAAGGGGATGGCATATTAGCTACTTCCTGCTGAAAAGGGACGCTGTAGGTTTCAGGGTAAAGATCTTCTCTCACTACTCTAAAGGCCCCCTTTGGCAGTAGGAAACACATAGACTATTATGGAGATTGATTTTGGAATTTAGATGCACTGTTATCAACTGTGCTTAGCCATACACGTTCACATCCTTGAAGATGTGTCATGGAGGTTTTGCAACCTAGAAGACACAAATTTACTAACAAGTTAAAAGTACATAAGTCAAAAATTAAAAAGCAATAATATTCCTAGTAGAGGTTCTAGTAGTGGCACAAATCAAGTTACAGAGGGAAGGTGGTTCTTAACAATAAAAGGCCTACTGACTAGCACTTTGTCTATTATAGTGTACAGGTTAGGAACCACAAGATGTAGAGGCTCAGCTATGCCATTTATGGTTCTTAAGTCCTGGAGCAAATTCCATCTACCACTGGGCTGTTTTACAACTCAGAAGTTCACATGCAAGGTAGAGGTGAAGTAAGGAACTGCTTATGAGGTTTTCCATCAATTCCAAGAAATAAGAAGTAGTGAGAAGAGTTGGGACCTCAGAAGGCTTTTAGGACCAATTAGTAGGTTGTGTCCAGGAGAAAATGAATATACTTACCAGTAATGTTAATGCTCATCCACGGCTCTTCTGGGAGGATCTAAATCGTTGAAGTGTCCTCCTTTATTTCCAGCTGGGAGCTGGGGCCTGTCAGTCCTGTCTGTTGTGAGGACCTGATGTGGGCCACCTTGGCCAAGTGTCCTTCAGAGCCACACTTAAAGCAAGTGAGCGGGAGCTTCCTCTCTACTCCCTTGCCTATCTGTGGTTCTCATCTGTGACACTGTCTACTGAAGTGTCCCAGCTTTCCACAGTGGAAGCAATTCTGACCTCCTTTATTACCTTTGGGTGGCACTGAACAATGAACTTTTTAACATGAGCAGTCACTGTCTTTAACAACCAGGGTCTAGATGGAGAGAGAACATACCAAATAAAGGCCAAAATTATTGAGGCCGCTATTGCTGCCAATTTATGACCTGTGTCAAGAGAAAGAAGTCTTACTAATAGAAGGTCAATGCCACCCAAAGATAGCAGAGGGAATCAAAATTACTTCCATTGTGTAAAGCCTGTTCACCTTAATGAAGAATGTCACCAGTGGGAACTACTGATAGGCAAAGGAGGAGAGAGGAACCTCCCATTCACTTGCTTTAAGTGTGGATCCTAAGGACACCTGGCCAAGGGTTACCTATATCAGGTCATCATGGCTGAAACCACAGAGGAGAGATGAGGCCCTGGCTCCCAGCCGGCAACAAAGCAGGACTTTTCAACAATTCAGAGTCTCCTAGAAGAGCTGTAGGTGAGCACTGATGTTGTTGGTAAGTCTATCCATTTTCTCCTGAACACAGGAGTCTCTTATTTAGTCCTACAAGCCTTCTCAGATCCACTCTCTTAGCTGCTGTTCATTAGTTGTTGGAATTGATGGAAAACCTTCTAAGCAGATTTTTACTCTCCTTCTGCCTTACATGTGGATTTCCTGGCTGTTTTCTCATCAGTTTTGGTAATTCCCGTAACTCCTTTACTTCCTCTTAGTTTAGCGTTAAAACCAAGATTTTATTTTTTCCAGCCATCATGAAGACATTAAGGTTAGCCTCTCTCTGCTTCACCTGAACATCTTGAAATGTTACTTTCAGATTTTAGAGATCTATACCCAAAGGTTTGGGCCTTTGGGCTGCCTACCCCGGCAGTGTGTCTGGTCCTTATAATTAGACAATTAAAAGAAACTAGTTTAATTACTGAAATGACTTCTACTTGTAACACTCTTATCCTTGCTGTAAAAAAAAAAATCAATGGTAAATGGAGCTTGGTCTAGCAATTTAGAACAATAAATGGCATCGTCATGCCTTTAAATCCTGTGGTTCCTAACCCTTATAATATAATAAGTATATAATAATTATATATAATATATTATAATAAGGTACCAGCCAATTCTACCTATTTCACGGTATTAGGTAGCAGGAGTGTCATCTACATCCTAAACAGCATGCTTCTGGAACCTCTAGGAACTTAGATAAATGACGATAGTTATGGAAAGACTTCAGGCCTTTTGTTCATAGGGTTGCTGTGAGTTGTGCTCAACTCGAAGGCTATCAACAACAACAATAACAGATCTTAAAGATGACTTCTAGTATGTAGTTCAAGCTGTGAGATCTCAGTTCAGTATACTCAGAGTACCTTAGACTTTTTATGCGAAGAAGGTTTTAGAGTGTCTAAAGAAAAGGCCCAAATTTGCCTCCTTGAAGTTTATTTCTTGAGATTAATTTTTGACACATACTCATTAGAAAGCTCTCTCCAGGTCTGATTGAAATGATACTTTGCTTTCCCCAGTGATAAAAAGGTAACTCAGAGAATTTTTGAGGCTGACTAAGTACTGTAGGATCTGGATTCCTCGATTTAGAAAGTTAGCCAAGCCCTTATATGATCAATTAAAAGGGAGAGAGGAAGATAAATTAGAATGGACTACTAAAAGCGAACAAGCATCTATACAACAAAAGAGGCCCTCATTTGGGCTTCTGCTCTAGGCATTCCCAATTATAATAAGCCTTTTATTTTATACATTGATGAAAACAGCAAAGTGACCATTGGAATTTTAGTCCAAAGGATTCATCCTGAGACATGACCTGTGGCTTATCTTTCAAAAAGCCTAGACTCTATGGACAGATCTGAAAAGAAAGAGGACAGCTTACTGCCAAAAATTCTCCCATCCAATACAAGGAGGAAATCCAAAGGCCCTTAGCAGCTGTGTCAGGGCCCTGTGAGTTTTCTGTTGTGCATTGTAAGGGACATAAAAAAAAATGGGCCACAAGCAATGAGTAATGTTTAAGTAGACAGGGAAGCTAAATTAACTTCCTAGAGGGAAGCTGGAATTGAGCATAGATGTAAGGTGTTAATGTTATTGTAAGGTCTCTGGGGAAGGACAGAACCCAGTTCAGGCCAAGAAAGACAGTTTCTTGAGGAGAAACTGCTAGGCTGGCTCTAAAGCAGAAACCAGCCCGTACTTGAAGTTAGAGTGGAATTTTATATTGTCTTACAAGGAAATTGTGGAGTTAGGATGTACATAATTGCTTAGTACCAGATAAGAAAGCAGGTTGAGAGTTGTCGATTGTTACTCCTGGGAAAGGAAGGTGAAAGAGTTTTGCAGCTCTAACAGAGATGAAGAGAGTTACAACTGCTGATTTGATTATTACTGTAGCTGTTCTGGGAAAAGGGAGGGAGAGCAGCTCCATGACCCTAAGAGTCATTTCCTCCCAAGAAAGTGGACTCATGAAGGACAGCCTAGGCTGCTAGAAGCCTGGAGAGAAACTCTTCATATCTTCTCAGCATGCATGGCAATTTTGGATGAGTCATCATAAAGCATTCCATACAGGAAAGAGTGCCCTTGTCCAGTTTGTAATAAAAGTATTCATCATCAGATATCTAGATAAACTAGCAGCCAAAATCTCTGCTGCTTGCCACTTATGACAAATCCACATTTCCCAGGGCAAGAGAAAACCCTCAAAACTGTTAGAACCTTTTCAGAGAAGGGGCTCTTACTTTGGAGAAGACTGGCAAATACAGTTCACTTGCATGCCACCATGTGAAAACATAAATTTCTTCTGTTATGGGTGGATTTCATCTGTTTTTTGGGATGGGTGGATGGAAGTCTTTCCTGCATAAATTAAGAAAACTTCAGAAAAGAATATGATGCACTCTCCAACGAATCCAGGTGAAATCTCTCTCAGGGGAGAGTGACAGGGAATGGCAAAGAAAAATCCTAACAAAAGAGATCAATCAGAAATGTTTTTGACAAAGATATGTGACTGTGACAATATAACAATAAAAACAGACTCTCAAGGAAAAGACAAATAAGATGGCTGGAGAAGCAAATCACCATACATCTATTAAAAAGGATGCACCACCAACTATTTAACCCCCACTCTCCACTGGCAAAAGACATATAAAACCTTTTGTGAGAGAGAGTCTGTCCTGACCCTTTTATAGTCTGGACCAATTGGCAGCATCAGGGTGGATGGTGAAGAGATTGAGATTGTTCATAGCTTTAGTTTGCTTGGCTCCACACTCAACACTCTTGGCACCAGCAGCCAGGAAAGGAAAAGATGAATTGCATTTGAAAAGTCTACTGTTAGACTTCTTCAAAGTGCTGAAGAACAATGAATGGTGTCACTCTGGAGACTAAGGTGCACCTGTTACAGGCCATGGTCTTGTCAATCACTTGTTATGCATCAGAGAGTTGGACAAGGACTAGGAAGGATAGGAGAATTGATGCCTTTGAGCTGTGGTGCCAGGGAAGAGTATTGAATGTACCATGGATTGCTAAGAAAACAAACAGGTTCATCCTGGAGAGGTTTAAACTGGGCTGCTCCTTGGAGGCAATGATTCTGAGGCTTTGTCTGATATATTTTGGACATGTTGTAAGGAGGGACCAGTCCTTGGAGAGGGATGTCATGCGTGGGAGGGTGGAGGGACAGTGCAGGAGGGGAAGGCCCTCTATGAGGTGGATTGATTCAGTGACTGGGGTAATCGGGGTGGGGTGGGTGTGAGATTGGAACAGGACAGAGCAGAGTTTAGTGCTGTTGTACATAGGGTTCCTATGAGTCGCAGGTGACTCGACAGCACATAACAACAAATACAACATGAAGTCTAATAAACTTCAGTTTCTTTCTCTTGCTCTCACCTGGTATTGGTGCATCTTTCTTGTGCATCTGAGTCAGAACTTTCTAGTTCTTACTTGAAGAGGCCCCAGACCTCTTTTGGAAATCATTCCCTTAACACTTATCGTAGGCACCATCTTATGTCATTGAGTTATAGTTAATTTTTTGAACTCGTACTCAGATATTTAATTAACCCTTTGCATAACAGTAGAACTCAAAAGTAGTCCTAAACTATAGATAAATAAATGAGTAAGGCTAAGTTCCAGGAAAATCTTATTAACAGGCACTGAAATTTTAATTTCACTTTGTTTTGGGGGTTGTTTTGTTTTTGTTGTATACTATCCATTGAATCAAGTACGATTTATACAGATCCTATGGGTGAAAGATCTGAACTCTGTCCTACTCTGTGCCATCCTCACCATCTCTGACAAATTTGAGCCCATTGCTACAGTGACTATGTCAGTCTATCTCAATTTGTGTCTTCCCCTCCTTTAATGACCCTCCACATTTATAAACAAGAGGTCGCTGTCCAAAGAATGCAAGTTAAACCTGATGCTAAAGAAAGTTAAATCAATTGCAAAAGAACCAAAATTTTACCTTGAGTCTATCTTACCTAAACTATCTTGGGGACAGGTGTGAGGCCTTTCAACAGTATGTCAATAGAGAACTGTCCCAAGCACTGGTGAGCAGAGACCAGATGAGATGTGGGAGGATATATAAAAAAAATTATTATCCATGAGGAATGCAAAAAGTCATTACGAATCCCAGAACACCTGATTATGTTTATGTGAAATCTATACTTGGCATTAGGATTGGAGGTAGACTCATCAAGAATCTGCATTATGCAGATGACACAGCCCTGCTTACTGAAACTGAAGAGGACCTGAAGCACTTCCTGCAGAGGAGGAAGAAAAGACCTTGACGGATGCTGAAAGAGATTAGAAATATTGCACCAGAGTATTAAAAAGCCAAAACAAAGGTAAGAAATCGGGAAATTCTGGAGCTGAACAGATTTCAAAGGGCAGCTTGGGGAAACAAAATGAATTATTATAATGAAATATGCCAAGAGCCAAAGTTGGAATATCAAAAGGGATGAATTTGCTTGACACTAAGCTGAAGAAACTGAAGAACACATTCAAGCTCCAAATTACAATACTTAGGAATGCTATGGGCAGAATATTGTATGATCAAGGAAGCATTAAAAGAAAATGGAAGGAGTATACAGAGTCATTGTACCAAAAAAGAATTGACTGGAAATCAAAAGACTTATTGCCATGGAAAAGTCTGCTGTTAGACTTCTCCAAAGTGCTAAAGAGCAATGGTGTCACTCTGGAGACTAAGGTGCACCTGTTACAGGCCATGGTCTTTTCAATCACTTGTTATGGCTCAGAGAGCTGGACAATGACTAGGGATGATAAAAGGAGAATTGATGCCTTTGAGCTGTGGTGTTAGAGAAGATTATTGACTATACAAGGGACGGCTTAGAGAACAAACAAGTTTGTCCTGGAGAGGATGAAGCCAGACTACTCCTTGGAGGCAAGAATTCTGAAGCTTCATCTTACATACTTTGGATATGTTGCAAGGCGGGATCAGTCCTTGGAGAGGAACATCATGCTTGGGAGGGTGGAGGGACAGAGCAGGAGAGGAAGACTCTCGATGGGATAGATTTATTCAGTTACTGGGATAAAGGGGTTAGGTTTGTAAGAGACAATAAGTTGGCAAGGGATAGAGCACGTCTTAGGTCTGTTGTATGTAGGGTTGCTATGAATCACAGGTGACTTGATGGCACCTAACAACAACAATACTTGGATCAGAAAACAGTCAGCAGAACAGAGCAAGGAGACATTGAATGGTTCGAAATCAGGAAAGCAGTGTGTCAGGGATGCATCCTGTCTCTATACTTTTTCAATCTGCATATAGAACAGATTACTAGGAAGCCTGGACTTTATGAGGAGGAATATGGCATCAGGATTGAAAGAAGATTCATCAACAATCTGTGTTGACACAACCTTGCAACCTTGCTTGCTGAAACTGATAAGGATCTGAAGCAGTTGCTGCAAAATATCAAGGACTGTAGTTTTCAGTATGGATTGAGCTCAACATTAAACAAATAAAGATTCTCACTACTGGGCCAATTGGCAGCACCATGATAGATGAGGAAGAGATTGAGATAGCTAGCAATTTCAGCTTGCTCAATTCCACATCAAACTCTTGGCACCAGCAGTCAGGAAATCAAAAGAGGAATTGCAGCCACAAGAATGGATTGAAAAATTGTGGTTTGTTCACACAACAGATTACTATGCATCACTCAGTACCAATGATTTCAAAACATACTACATAACTTGGGAGAGACTGGAGAGCGTTGTTCTGACTGAACTAACTTAGTCTCATAAGGACAAATATTGAATAAGATAATTTTTATAGAAAAAGAATGATTACTAGTAAAACATGTTTGGGGAATCCAAGGAGGGGAAGAGGTGGGAACAGAGGGATGAGAATTTGTAGGGGAAGAATCACAGGGTTGCACAATGTGGTGGCTGAAGGGAGGGAGTAAAGGTAATGCTAATGATACAACTAAGACCTGAAAAGATAGGGAAATGGTAGGTATAGTTCCATGGTGATTAATTTTACAAAATATAATAAATAAGAATGACTGTATGAAACACAGAGTTAATGAAGAGTAGTGTGAAACACAATTTATATGAACTTCTAAGGTAAACCAATATTTTACACATACACACAAACGTTGTTGTTGCTATGTGCCATCAAGTCACCTGCGATTCATAGGGACCCATTGTACAACAGCCCTAAACCCTGCTCTATGTTGTGCCAATCTCACTGTCTCTGACACACCTACCCTAATTACCCCAGTCACTGACTTAATGCACCTCATAGAGGGTCTTCCTCTCCTGCGCTATCCCTCCATCCTCTGCAGCATGACTTCTTTCTCTAAGGACTGGTCCCTCCTTGCAGCATTGCAAAGTATGTCAGATGAAGTTTCAGAATCCTTGCCTCCAAGGAGCAGCCTGACTTCATCCTCTCCAGGACAAACTTGTTTGTTTTCCTCACAGTCCCTTGTATAATCAATACTCTTCTCCAGCACCACAGATCAAAGACATCAATACTCCATCTATCATCCCTAGTCATTGTCCAGCTCTCTGATGTATAGCAAGTGATTACAAAGACCTTGGACCGTTTCAGGCTCACCTTAGTCTCCAGAATGACATCACTGCTCTTCAGTACTTTGTAGAAGTCTAACAGAAGACTTTCCGATCATAATGCATCTTTTGATTTCCTGGCTGCTGGTGCCAAGAGTGTTGACTGTGGAGACAAACAAACTAAAACTGTTAATATTCTCAATCTCTTCACCATTCATCTTGATACTGCCAATTGGCCCAGTGGTGAGAATCTTTGTTTTTTTTATATTGAGCCTCAATCCATATTGAAGGCTGCAGTCCTTGACCTTCTACAGGAAGTGCTTCAGGTCTTCCTCAGTTTCAGCAAGCAAGATTGTGTCATCTGCCTAACACAGATTGTTGATTAATGTTCCTCCAATACTAATGCCATATTTCTTTTCATACAACTCAGCCTCCCAGATAATCTCTTCTGCATATAGATTGAAAAGGTATGGGGATAGGATGCATCCTTGGCATACACCTTTCCCAATTTTGTACCATGCAGTGTTTCCTTGCTCTGTTCTGGTCCAAGTATAGCTTTCACATTAGCATGATCAAGTGTTCTGGGATTCCCATTTCTCTTAGAATCAGCCACGGTTTGTTGTGATCCACATAGTGAAACACCTTTGCATAATCAATGAAACACAGATAGATATTCCCCTGGTACTCCCTGCTTTCATCCAAGATCCATCTAACATTAGCTACAATATCCCTAGTACCACAATCCCTTCTAAAAGGAGCCTGCACCTTCTGGCAATTTGTCAGTAATCTCTCAATTGTGTTGAAAAGCAATGATGTCAGAATAGAAGCTAAGGTATGTCTGATCCAGGCCATAGTCTTTGCAATTATTTACTGTATATCAGAGAGCTAGACAATGACTAAAGATGGCAGAAGAAGAATCAATGCCTTGAGTTGTGATCCTGGAGAAAAGTATTGAACATACCTTGGACTGCCAAAAGAACAAACAAGTCTGTCTTGGAGAGGGTGAAACTAAGTTACTTCTTGGAGGCAAGCATTTTAAGGCTGTCTCACATATTTTGGGCATGTTGGCAGGACGGACCAACCCTTGGAGAAGGACATCATGCTTGGAAGGGCAGGGGGATAGCACAGGAAATGAAGAGCTTTGCTGAGATGTATTGATACAGTAACACTGGTAATAGGGCTAAGTATGTTGAAAACAGTGAGACTGACTCAGAATAGGGCTGGGTTCAGCGTTATTGTGCATAGGGTTGCTGTGAGTCATAGTAGACAGAAAATGACAACAACATGCCCAACGTATATGAGACAAAGTTTCACCATCTTTGTGTCTAAGGAAAACTGTGGTGCACGAAAACGAAGAATATGTGTTTGTTCTTTTTGTAGCTCATGGGGCATTCAGTAATCTTCTCCAACACCACAACTCAAATGTATTGCATTTTTTCCTGCCATCCTTTTCTTAATGTACTTATTTCATCAACCATAATTTAAACTGTTAAACTCTGGTGGCCTAGTGACAAAGCTGCAATCCCAAAGCCATATTGTTTGAATCCACCAGCTGCTTCTTGGGAGGATGGACAATCTTTTTTCATGCAATTAACTGCCTTTGAAAACCCATCAGAGGGTCAGATACGGCTTGGTTCTGACTCAACGGTGTAAAACAATAAAGGGCAGTCCATGTCAGAAATATTTTTGATTGGTTGAATAATAAACAACAGATAAACTGTTGTATTCCATGTTTTGGTTAAGGGGTGATAGAAAAATACTCACTGCCAGTAAGTGAGTTTCTGAGACCAGGAATCAAACAAGAGGATATTGCCTGTGTCTCTTAAATCTGGTGGATTTGTTGTTTTTGTTTTTTTTT
>NW_006399910.1:2488957-2492873 GCF_000299155.1 Elephantulus edwardii | reverse complement strand
AAAAGCTACAACCAGGAGAAGATAACATAGATGAATGGGACCTTCTAAGACTCAAATCCCTATGCACATCCAAAAACTTCTCCAGTAGGGTAAAAAAATCTGGTGGATTTGAACCACCAGAGAAGTATGACTTCTGAGTTAGCAGCACAACTTCCTTCAGGCTAACTTTATAACTGTTTAGTTATATCTATATCTATATCTATATCTATATATCATAAGCTTTATATATTTATAATTGTCTGTTGATAGATATTTAAGCTGTTCTCATTTCCTTCCTGTTGTGAATAATGCTGTTATGAATGTTGGTGTACATATCTCTGACTTTAGAAAACAAAACAAAACAAAACATTGTATAATACAAATCCCTGATAATTTCACAGTTCTCTTTTCCTGAGGTTATATTCCTAACAGTGAAATAGCTGGGTGATATAGAATTTCTATGTTCAGCTATTTTTTTTATACTTTCTGTGTCCCAAAATCATGAGGAATAAATTAGATTTAATAAAATGTGCTTCTATGAGCAGAACAGACTGGCAATTCAGTTGGACTTTTCTATGTGGTTTCTCTTTTTCTGATCACTTTTTATTTTACACACAAGGAAGCTATCTTGGCTCAGAGTATACTTACACATGCAATGTGTACAGTTCTCTTGAAAAGAGTCTTCCTCTGCTTCTTTTTGTTAAGAACAATGCCAACAATGTGCTGTGTCACATTGTAGATTCTCTGTTTCCTATGATTATCACTTGTGAGACAGTTTTTTCAATTATGTCCTTTCTCTTGATGTCTCTATCTTGTATCTTATTGATTAATGAGCATATGATGAAAAGAACAACTCAATGATCTAGATAACATGCATATAGAATAGTTCCGCTTCCCCTGTTTTCGGTATCTTGAAGAATTACTGCATATTAGTATTTCTGTTTAAAAGACTAAATATACTATTCCTTCAGAGAGTTTTCTGGTTTAAAAGGATTTCAATTTAAGTCTTGATTGATTCTAGCTCCATCAGCTAGTCTCAGTTATTGTTATTGTTGTTGTTACATACCATCAAATTACCAGTAACTCATAGGAACCCCATGTACAGCAGCAGCTCTGAACTCTGCTCTGTCCTGAGCCAGTCTCACTAACTTTGACACAGCTACTCTCATTGTCCCAGTTACTATATCAGTCCATCTCATCCAGAGTCTTCTTATCCTATGCTATCCCTCTACCCTTCCTAGCATGATGGACTTCACCCATGGCCTGTCCCTCTTGGCCATTTCCTCAAAGTATCTAAGATGGAGCTTCAAAATCCTAGCTTCTAAGGAGAAAGTACTGAATCATTACCTAATGAGGAATCCAATTGCATTGAAATTAAGATAAATTTTTTTTTAATGACTTCCAAGAAATGATTGCAAAGACCATAGCCTGAATTGGCGTACTTTAGTCTCTAGACTGATATCATTGTTTCTCAGCACTCTGGAGAGTTCCCTGACAACAGATTTTTCCCAGTGCAATTTATCTTTTTTTTCCTGGCTGCTGGTTCCAAGAGTGGTGATTGTGGAGCTGAGTACACTAAAATTGTTAACAAACTCAATCTCTTCTCAATCTATCATGGTCCTACAAATTGGTCCAGTGGTGAGCATTTTTGTCTACTTAATGTTGAGCTTCAATTCAGTCCTTGGCCTTCGCCAACAAACACTTTAAAGTCTTCTTCAGTTTCAGTAAGCAAGGTTGTGTTATCTGCATAACGTAGGTTGTTGATGAGTCTTCTTTTAATCTCAATGCCACATTCCTCCTCAAAAAGCCCTGCTGCCTGAAAGATCTGTTCTGCATATAGATTGAACAGGTATGGAGACAGGATTCATTTCTGACACATTCTTTTTCTGATATTGAGCCATGCAGTGTTTCCCTGCTCTGTTCTGAGGACTGTTTCCTGGTCCAAATATAGGTTTCACATAAACACAATCAAATATTCTGGGATTCCCATTTTTCTCAAGATTAGCCACAATATGTTGTGATAGTCAAATGTCTTTGCATAGTCAATGAAACACAGATATATATCCCTCTGGTACTCTTTAGTTTTTGTAAAGATCCATCAGACACTGGTAATAATGTCTCTAGTGCCACTACCTCTTCTAAACCCAGATTATATTTCTGGTAGTTCTCTGTCAATGTATTGTTTCAGTCCTTTCTGGAAAATCTTCAGCTGGATTTTGCTATTTTTTTTTTTATATTAGTGATAGTGTTGGAGAATGTCCACATTCTGTCAGGTCACCTTTTTTGGAATGGTAATAAATACGGATCTCTTCCAGTCAGTTGGCCAGGTAGTTGTCCTCCAGATTTCATGCAACAACCTGGTGAGCACATCTAGTACATCATCTGTTGAAATACATCAGTTGATATTCCATCAATTCCTTGGGCTTTATTTTTGGCAAAGTCCTTCAGAGTAGCCTGAACTTCCACCTTCATCACTACTGTCTCTTGAACATGTGTTATTTCTTGAAATTCTTCTGTGTCAATCATCTCTTTTTGGTCCAGTGACTTGAATTTTGGTCCTAGAGAAAAGTCTTGAACATACATGGATTGCCAAGAAAACAAATAGGTCTTTCTTGGAGAGGGTGAAACCTAGTCTCTCCTTGGAGGGCTGGTATTTTGAAGCTCCATTTTACCTATTTTGGGCACGTGGCCAGGGGATACTGGTCCTTGGAGAAGGACATCATGCTTGGAAAGGTGGAGGAACAACTCTTGAGAGGAAGATCTGGGATGAAATAGACTGATACAGTGACTGGCAAAGTGGGAGTTGGTGTGTCAGAATTAGTGAGACTGGATCAGGACAGGACAGGATTCAGAGAGGCTGTATATAAGATCGCTCTGGGTTGCAGGTGACTGGATGGCACATAACAACAATATCAACAATGACTTCCAAACTCTGAGTTCAAAATTTCTTTAATTTATTTTAGGTTAAAATGCTTTGAATTGTCTGTTCCATTTACTTTGTGAATTTAACTCTATTGTTTTAAAATAAAAGATGGGTAAGATGTGTATAAAAGTCAAAAATAGGAAGAAAAAGAGAACAGAGAGGTGGAGGAGAAAGAAATCCCAGACTATTGTAAATAATACTGTAACAGTTAAGTCTTTATCACCTCATTACTACATTTGTTGTTGTTAAGTGTCGTCGAGTCATATATGACTAATAGTGAACCTCCTATGAATGAATGAACTGAACAAAAGCATAGATTTCAATATTTCTCCAAGTTTACAGGGTTCCAGAGGCAAGCTATTTTGGAAGTGGATGCCAATCCTGCTTCCAAGCTTGTTTTAATCGGGGAGCTCCACCAAACACTGTTACCATAGGTAACCACTATTGCATCTGATGCATTAGTGTCACAGTGTTTAACATCACAGCAACCACTAGTTACTGAGTTACCTCTGGACAGTAAATGGACAGACCAGTGCTATAACACTTAGAAGAATGTTTGACCAAAAATAATTAAAACCAAGCCTCAGGACTGCAGATTAAAATCACCCCTCTTTGACTTGGTAGCATAACTTTCTATTCACAGGCCCACAGAGCTCTTTCTCATTTATACCTCATTAATTAATCATTAATGATCTAAGGGTATATTGATCGTATCAATGAATATTAAAGTGAGGGTCTAGTTAAATTCACTGTGACAAATTTCACATGTGTTATCTTCCATACCTTCTTGACTTTTTCTAACTATAGATTTGCACTGGGGCAGTTTACATGAAGATTTCTATATATTGTTGTTGTTACAGGTTATTTACTGAGTTTTTGCTGGGATTAGAAGCTTTCATATGCCTAAACAAAACAAAACAAAGCAAAATCTCTAAAATAGATCTTAACTAAAAGCAAAGAGTATCAGAGGAATATTCATCTGTACTTGATTGATTATACAAAGGCATTTGCCTG
>NW_006399910.1:2480819-2486492 GCF_000299155.1 Elephantulus edwardii | reverse complement strand
TTGTTGGTGCATATATTTGAATGATAGTGGTTTTCACTGGACTTCCTTGTATGCGTATAGATACTATCCTGTCACTGACAATATTGTACTTTCAGATGGATCTAGCAATGACTTTTTTAACTTTGAAAGCAACTCCATTTTTCCTCACCTTTTCATCTCCAGAGTAATATATCATATGGTCATCAGACTCGGATTGCCTGCATAGATTACAAAAAATTGGGGCTAACCTTGAGAAGAATGAGAATACATAAAACTTAATTATGCTTATATGAAACCTATGCTTGGACCAAGATGCAGTCATCAGAACAGAGCAATGAAACACTCTATAGTTAAAAATTAGGAAAGGAGTGCATCAGGGATTCATCCTGTCTACATACTTTTTCAGTCTATGTGCAGATAGACTTTCTGAGAGGCTGGACTTCATGAGGAGTGAGGCATCAGGATTAGAGGAAGATTTATCAACAACCTCCTTTATCCAGATGATTCAGCTTTGCTTGACGAAACTGAGAAGGAATTGAAGCATTTGCTGCAGAAGATCACAGATTGTAGACTTCTATATTAATTGAAGCTTAACATCAAGAAGACAAGGATTCTGACCATTGGGCCAATTGGCAGTGCCATGATAGATGGAGAAGAGATTGTGATTGTTAACAATTATAGCTTGCTCAGATCCACAATCAACATTCTTGGAACCAGCAGTCAGGAAATTAAAAACGAATTGCACTGAGAAAAATCCATGGTCAGGGACCTCTCTAGAGTACTGAGAAGGAATTTCAGTCTAGAGGCTAAGGTGCACCTATACAGGCCATGGTATTTTCAATTACTTGCTATGCATCAGAGAGCTGGACAATCACTAAGGATGACAAGAAGATCCAATACCTTTGATTTGTGGTGCTGGAGAAGAGTATTGAACATACCTTGGACTGCCAAGAAAACAAATAGGTCTGTGTTGGATAAATTGAGCCCACATTTCTGCTTTGACACAAAGATTTTGAAGCTTGGTCTCATTCTTTGGGCACATGGCCAGGAGTACCATTCTTAGAGAAGAACCATCATGCTTGGAAGGGTGTAAGGACAATCCAGGAAAAGAAGACCCTAAATAAGACAGACTGATACAGTAACTGGGGCAATGGTAGTAGGTGTGTGGGCATTAATAAGATGGGCTCAGGACATGGGCAGATTCAGAGCTGCTGTACATAGGTTTGCTATGAGTCACAGGTGACTTGCTGGCACATAAAATCAACAACCAAAAAGTTATCTGGTTATCTAGTCAAAAGGAGTTGTGCTACCAGCCCAAAGCCACATGATTTGAGTCCACCAGCTGCTGCAAGGAGAAAGCTGGACAATCACCTCTCATGCAATTTATAGCCTCTTAAAACCCACTAAAGGATCAGCTATGAGTCATTTCTTACTTGGCACATAACAAAAGTAATATGCAGAACATACTTTCTATGCCAATGGATTTGCTAAAATTTGTGTCAACTGGTCAAAGGCAGTATTAAATTTAATCCTAGATGTTCTCCATCAGGACACCCAGGTGTTCCTTGTTTTCTGATCCTAGCAAGACAGGTTGAAGTAGGGTTCATATCAGATTATCTTTTCCAAAGTCTCTGCAGAAAGTACTGGAATTCTCAGCTCTGATTTTCCCTCTCTATTTTTTTATTTGTTGGGGGGGGGCAAAGGAGAGGGATACATAATCTCTATTCTGACTTTCAACACATGCATTATTTCTCTTTATCCTACAAGTTTCAAGTCATAACTTGAAAGTGAGTATGTCCCCATATCTACTTTAACTTAAATTATTTTACCCTCTTGCTTGCACTGTTACAGTAGTTTACTTATAAATATTCCTGCTTGCAGAATAGAAGACTTCTCCCTTACAAACTGATGTCAATTTTCCAACCAATTGATCTTTGCAAACAAGCAAGTATCTCATTTCTATACTTCAAAACTTTCAACGACTCTATAGCATAAAAACTAAATGCACTTGCTTTAGCATGGCTTGTGGGGTCTTTTGATTCTGACACTCATTTGTCTTAAAGCTACACATAACCTCATCTGACTGAAAACGCACATCAACAGAACTGCCTGAAGTGCAGGCTGGGTTTAAAAGAGGTCATGGTACTAGGGATATTATAGCTAATGTTAGATGGGTCTTGGGTGAAAGCACGGAGTAACAGAGGAAAGCCTATCTGTGTTTCATAAACTATGTAAAGGCATTTGACTGTGTGGATCACAACAAACAGTCGCTGACTCTAAGAAGAATGGGAATCCCAGAACACTTGATTGTGCTTATGTGAGGCAAAGCCTATACTTGGACAAGGAGGCAGTCGTCAGAACAGAGCAAGGATTACACATAGTAATCCTGTTAACAAAATATCAGACCCTTGACCTATCCTGTGCCATCATCACAATCTCTGACACATCTGAACCCAGTGAAAGGAAAATTTAAAATAATAATGTCCCCAAACCCATACCTTTGATCTGTATTGTAAAAACCTATACCTTTGATCAGTATTGTAAGAACCTTTGATCTTGTGTGAATGTTTGTGTTCCAGGAACTATCTGACCACAAACTGAAGAAACAATTACTGGCAAAAACCATATTTTAACTAACGTCAGCAGGAGGTACCTGACCTAAAATTGAACTTCTCCTCTTCCAAAGAGCCAATGAGCTATCTCGATGCCAAAGAACCAATAGACTTAGTATAAATTCCCTTGCTTTTTGAGGCTCGGGGTCTACTTCCCTATCTCACTTCTGAGATAAAAGTCGTCCCGAAGCTTCGTCAGAAAAAGCCTCTTGTGCTTACATCAAGTGGACCTGGTGTGAGTTGTTCGGGGTCGCGGCCGGTCTGGAAAAGCCCTAGTTTGGGGTCTTTCATTTGGGGCTCTTTTGTCCGGGATCGAGCAGCCACCCCCACAACCCACCAGCCAGCCACTTGGAGGTAAGAGGATCCTCTAGAATTTCTTTGTTTCTTTGTTTATTTGTCTGTGCGGCACCGCCAAACCTGTGTGTTCATAAGTCTGTTTTATTTTCAGCTTACATTCAGTTTGTGACTGTGGCAAAAAAAGCAGACGTGCTTGGAAAAACCACGAGTCACGGCCCAGAGGGAGACGTCCCTTTGGGTGGAAGGGAGACGTCCCTTTGGGTGGATTACGGATCCAGAGGCTTTAATGGTCTCCGGTCTGTCTGAGGGACTTAGTGTCCCGCCGGAGAGGAGGGGCCCGGAGGGCTCTCCCATCTGAAGCAGCTTTCAATTGGTTGTCGAGAAGAGAGCTGCTTGTGTGTCTTGTATTTCTTGTGAGTGTCTGCTGTGTTTTGTGGGTGACTGAAATGGGACAGAACCTAACGACACCCCATTCCCTGACTTTAGGACATTTTTCTGACATAAGAACTAGGGCTAATAATCTCTCCGTTAATGTTAAAAAAGGACCTTGGCAAGCCTTCTGTAACTCTGAGTGGCCCGCTCTGGGAGTCGGTTGGCCACCAGAGGGTGGATTTGACTTAACAATCTTTTTAGCGGTTAAAGATCTTGTTTTCCAGGAAGGACCAAACGGGCATCCTGACCAACAGCCATATATCATCGTGTGGCAGGATTTACTGCAGAATCCACCGCCGTGGGTAAAACCTTGGATCTTGAAGAACCATACCACCCCTCCATGCGCATTAGCTCTAAAAGCCCAAGCTTCTGAGTCCAAAGTTCCTCTGGCCCCAGAAGCTGCACCATCAGCACCACCCAAAATTTATCCGGATATTGAGAATCCACCTGAGTGGCCTGAAATGCGCCACAATCCTCCCCCATATCAGGGCCAGTTTGATCCCAATCCCCCCATCCCTGCGAGTGCCCCCCAGGGACCAGCGCGGGGGACTCGCAGTCAGAGAGGTCTAGAGAGCCCAGATTCCACTGTGGCTCTCCCCTTACGAGCCTACGGAGGGCCCCCGGAGCCAGGACAACTCCAACCCCTCCAGTACTGGCCATTTTCCTCTGCTGACGTCTATAATTGGAAGACTAACCATCCTTCCTTTTCAGATAACCCCACAGGACTTATTGGACTAATTGAGTCGCTCATGTTCTCTCACCAACCTACCTGGGATGATTGCCAGCAACTCCTCCAGGTCCTCTTTACTACCGAGGAGCGAGAAAGAATTCAGACGGAAGCCAGGAAAAATGTCCGAGATGCTACAGGACAACCAGTCCAGACTCCTGCTGCCATGGATGCGGGATTTCCTCTCGTTCGCCCCAACTGGGATTATAACACTGCTGAAGGTAGGGAGCAGCTATCTGCTTACCGCCGGGCTCTCGTAGCGGGTCTCAGAGGGACTGCGTGACGCCCCACTAATTTGGCCAAGGTAAGAGAAGTCCTTCAAGGACCTACTGAACCCCCCTCTGTGTTCCTAGAAAGACTAATGGATGCCTATAGGAGATACACTCCCTTTGACCCCGCGTCAGAGGGACAGAAAGCAGCAGTAGTTATGGCTTTCATTGGGTAGTCTGCTCCAGACATCAGGAAAAAATTACAGTGCATAGAGGGGTTGCAAGATTTTACATTGAGGGATGTAGTCAAAGAAGCTGAGAAAGTGTACCACAAGAGGGAGACAGAGGTAGAGAAGGCAGAAAGAGAAAAGAAAGAAAGAGAGGAACATGAGGACCAGTGAGACCGCCATCAAGAGAGGAATTTAACAAAAATCTTGGCCACAGTAGTGAGTGAAAAAGAAAAAGATAGGGCAGGGTCCAGACAGACAGGACACCTGGGCACTAAGGGAGCGAAGCAATATGAAAAGAAACTGCAGTTGGACAAAGACCAGTGTGCATACTGCAAAGACAAGGGACACTGGGCTAAAGAGTGTCCCAAGAAAAAGAATAAGCAGTCAAAAATTCTCACCCTAGATGGAAGACGAGGGAAGACGGGGCTCGGATCCCCTCCCTGAGCCTAGGGTAACTATATCTGTGGGGGGGACCACCGTTGACTTTCTGATAGACACAGGGGCACAACATTCAGTTCTGAAGCAGCCCCTGGGGAAGATTAGCACAAAGAAGTCAGCAGTGTTAGGAGCCACTGGACAAAAATTCTGCCCATGGACCACAGAACGGACTATAGATTTAGGAAAAAATAAAGTGACTCACTCTTTTCTTGTTATATCGGAGTGCCCAGCCCCACTCTTAGGAAAAGATCTCCTGACTAAACTAAAAGCCCAAATTCAGTTCACTCCAAGGGGGCCTGAAGTTACCTGGGAATGCAACAAGCCCAGCACTCTAGCCCTAGTAGTTCAACTAGAAGAAGAATATAGGCTCCATGAACCAGAAACAGAGGCTAAAGATTCGGATCTTGTAGATTGGTTAAAAGAGTTCCCAGAAGCCTGGGCAGAAACAGGGGGGTTAGGGATGGCCAAAAATGTTCCACTGATAGTAGTGGAATTAAAAGCGGACGCCTCCCCCATTAGAGTTAGACAATATCCTTTGAGTAATGAAGCCAAAAAGGGAATCAGACCACACATCCTCAGGCTGATAGAACAAGAAGTTCTAGTGCCATGCCAATCCCCCTGGAACACTCCTCTCCTCCCGGTGAAAAAGCCAGGGACAAATGACTACCGGCCAGTGCAGGATCTAAGAGAAGTAAATCGGAGAGTGCAGGACATACACCCCACAGTTCCTAACCCTTACAATCTCCTCA
>NW_006399910.1:2477958-2478469 GCF_000299155.1 Elephantulus edwardii | reverse complement strand
ACTTACCCCCTATGAGATCCTGTATGGGGGACCACCCCCTCTTACTAGTGTAAATGTGAAGTACAATGATACTAGTTTTACTGATTCTGCATCATTAATGATTCAGTTGAAAGCTCTAGAAACATGCCAAAGGTGACCTGGCCAATGCTTCAAGAGATTTATAATGATAAATTGCCTCCCCTCCTGCACAATTTTCAGGTTAGAGATATAGGTTGAAAAGGTATGGAGATAGGATGCATCCCTGGCGTACGCCCTTCCCAATTTTGAACCATGCAGTGTTGCGTTGCTCTGTTCTGATGACTGCTTCCTGGTCCAAGTATAAGTTTCGCATTAGAACGATCAAGTGTTCTGGGATTCCCATTCTGCTCATAGTTTGTTATGATCCACCCAGTCAAGTGCCTTTGCATAGTCAATTAAACACAGATAGACATTGATCTGGTATTCCCTGCTTTCAGCCAAGATCCATCTAACATCAGCTGCAATATCCCTAGTACCACGACCTCTTCTAAAC
>NW_006399910.1:2466773-2475808 GCF_000299155.1 Elephantulus edwardii | reverse complement strand
ATGTTGTGGATTAGGACTTCTAGTGTTGTTCCTAGCTTTTCTGTAATGAAGTTTATAGTCCTTGGTTTTAGTCCTAGGTCCATGATCCACCTTCAGTTGGTTTTTGGACACACATCTTTCTTAATTTAAAATCATGTAACGTTGCCTTGCTCTGTTTACACAATAAACTCTTGATTAAGTATAGGTTTTCAAAAGTACAATTAAGTGTTCTCAGATTATCATTTTTTTAAGTGTTGGCCCTAATTTCTTATACTACACACAGTCAAATATCTTTGAATAATCAATAAAGCACAAACAGTTATTATTCTGCTATTCTTTGCTTTCAACCATGTTCCATCCAACATCGCCAGTGACATCTCAAGTACTTCTGCCTCTTCTAAATACAGCTTTAAGTTCTGTCAGTTCTCTGTCCGTGTTCTGTTCTAGCCATTTTTAAAAATGATCTTTAGCAGTATTTTTCTAGTATGTGATGTTGATTGTATTTTTTGATAATTTTCACGTTCTGTTAAATTACCTTTCTTGGGAATGGGAACACACATTGATCTCGTCCAATCTTTAGGCCAACAGCTCTCCTCCAAATTTCCTGGCCTAGATGGGTGAGCACATGCAGGGATGCATCTGTCATTTGAAATAAATCAGTTGATATCTTATTGATTCCTGGGGCCTTATTTCCACCCCCCCCCATGCCTCAAACACAGCTTAAACTTCTTCCTTCATTTCCATTAGTTCTTGATCATGTGGTTCTTCATAAAATATTTCAATGTCAGTCAAATGTTTTTGGTATAGTAACTCTATGTATTTCCTTCATCTTCTTTTGATAGTTCCTGGATCAGTCAAAATTTTTCCTAGAACACCTCTAAGTACTACAATGTGAAACTTGAATTTATTTTTCCGTTTATTCAGCTTGAGAAATGTTGCACAAGTTCTTCACCTTTTATTTGCCAGTTTTAGATCTCTGAACATTCTGTTATCATAGTTTTCATTGTCTTCTGGAGGTGCCCTTTGACATCTTCTGTATAGATCTTTTACTTCAACTTTTCCTTTATATTTGACCTTTTGATATTTATGTGCAATTTGCAAGGTCTCTTTTGACATCTATTTTGCTTTTCTCTTTATCCTCTCTCTTTTTTAATAACCTTTTTATTCTCTTCATGCATGATATCCTAATGCCACAACTCATCTAGTCTTCCATCATTTTTGTTCAATGCCTTAAACATATTCTTAAGATTTTTCAATTCAAGTAAGATAGACTCAAGATATTTTGATTCTTGTGGACTTGTTTTAATTTCCTTCAGCTTCAACTTGAACTTGCACATCAGTAATTGATGGTCTGTTCCTGACCTTGTTTTAACTTTCATCTCACATACTTTGGCTATGTAATCAGGATGGTTCTGTCTTTGGAAAAATGCATCATGCTTGAAAAGTGGAGAATCATAGAAACAGAAGAAGATTCTCTAAAAGGTATATTGAAACAGGGAATATAACAGAGGGGTTGATCACATTGGAGATAATGAGGACAATATTCTTATCTATTGTTCGTGGGGTTGCTATAAATCCTAGTCAATTCAGCAATACAGAATAACAACAACATCCAAAAAGTCTCCATTCACTTCATTCATATTACCTATAGCCTTCCATTTTGAGATTCTTTCTAGATTCTTTGACTAAAGATTTCATTTAAAAATGAGATATTTCCTGCATTAAGGAGATTAAGGTTAGAGTGAGATACAAACCCCACTTTATGAGGAGGTATTATTACCCTCTCTGTCATGCTTACTTCTCCAAAGGGAATGCAATATATATAACCCTGAGAAATTCTATTTAGGAATGTTTCTAAGAAGCTCAACATTTTGTTTCACTGGGACACAGCATCAGACCTGATCCAGCTGCTCTGACCCTCAAAGCCAACAGCTGACACCTAAAAAACTAGCAAATGTCAATGGAGTGTCATAGTTGGTACTCCTGAGACATTGCCTACAAGTCTTTGTGAGCACATGCATTAACCCACACCATTTTCCTGATTTTCTTTTGTTCAATTTCCATGAAATTTACAGAAACCAATAACATAAATGGGAATGAGAGGACTAAAGAAAGAGGAATAATTAATGACAGAGATGATGGTGTGATATAGTAGTTTGGATATTTGGAAGATTGTTAACTTCCTCCTTACAGAAATTGGTACTAACCATTGTACTAACCATTGTACAAAATAAGTTATTCATGAAACATAATTCCACTCAGTTATGTGCTGAAAGTTAAAGCCAATAGCTAGGAAAGTATTTTTTAATAACCAATCAGAAAAAGTGACCAATATTTAGTTGGTCAATATATAATAATATTGCTCAAAAAATCTGAGCAATCACTGCAAGTAATGTTAGTTAATATATTATTTTTTAAAACACATAAGATATTACTGGTATATCTTTTTTTCTCATATCTTATATTCACTCATTACTTTGAACAATAAACAAATAATTTGGAGTCTCAGAAGGGAGAAGGGGTTCTTTTGACCTGGAAAAAAATGTTTTCAATACATTTTCCGTTGGAAAAAAATTTAAGATGGTTAAAGATTTTTTCTCCCTGCACGGACAGTTGTTGTGGTAATTGCTGTCAACGTAGCCATGAAACACCCAGTACTGCAACTTCTCTCATCATTTTCTGGTTCACTGGGTCACTTCTGTAGAATTGTCCCCACCAAAACAAGTGGGAGCATAGCAAGACACAGTCAGGGTTGGATGGAGAAGCTTGGTGTGGGATGGCACCACTGAGCTGAGCTCCTTGCTCCTTCTCCTGACTGCCCTTCCCCACAAGATGGTGGAATTTAAAGGGTGAGCTTACAACCAAAAGGAAGAGAGAGAAAATGTAATGATAAATACATAAATTTACAGAGATATAAATAAGAAGAGTACAATTGATTGAACATGCAATCAAGATGCATTAATATTAATGGGTGATTGGAATGCAAATTTGGAAACAGATAAGAAGAACCAGTAGTTGGAAAACATGGACTCAGTGACAGAAATGAAGATGGAGATAGAATGATTGAATTTTGCACAATCAATGACATATTCATTGCAAATACATTTTATAAGAAACATAAACACAGATTATACACATGAACTTCACCTGATGGTATTCATAGGTATCAGATTGATTACATCTATGAAAAAAATTGCTGGAGAAGCTCAATATCAGCTGTGAAAATTAGACCAGGTGCTGATTGTGGAACAGACCACCAACTACACATATGCAAGTTCAAGCTGAAGCTAAGGAAAATTAAATCAAACCAACAGGAACCAAAATCCACAAGAACCAAAATATGACCTTGAGTATATCTCACCTGAATTTCAGAACCATCTTAGGAAAAGATACGAGGCCTCAAATATCAAGGAGCAAAGACCAGGTGAGTTGTGGGAGGATATAAAAAGTATCATCCAGGATGAGTGCAAAAGGTCATTATAAAGACAGAGGAGGAAGAAATGACCAAAATGGATGTCAGAAGAGACTCTGAATATTGCACTAGAGCACTATGAAGCCAAAGCAGAGGGAAGAATTCAAGATATTACAGAGCTAAACAGAAGATTACAAATGGCAGCATGGGAAGACAAAGAAAAATATCACAATGAAATGTGTAAGGAGATGGAGTCAGAATATCAAAAGGGCCAAACTCACTCAAAGGAACTGAAGATCAAATTCAAATCTCGAGTTGCTATACTTAAGGATGCTGTGGAAAGAATATTAAATGATCCAGGAAGTATTAAAAGAAAATGGAATGAGTATACAGAATCACTGTACTGAAAGGAATTGCCAGACACAGAAGAATTTAATGAAACAACATACGAGCAAGAACCTATGGTGATGAAAGAAGTTCAGGCTGCTTTGAAGGAAATGGCAAAAAATAAGATGGTATACAAATTGACATATTTCAACTAACAGATACTGCCCTAGATGTGCTCACCAAGTTGTGTCAAGAAATCTGGAGGAAAACCACCTGGCCAATTGACAGGAAGAGATCTGCCTTTGTTCCCATTCCAACGAATGGTGACTCAAAAGAGTGTGAAAATTATTGAACAATATCATTGATATCATATGCAAGCAAGATTTTGCTGAATATTATCTAAAAATGACTGGAACAACACATCAACAGAGAACTATGAGAAGTCTAGGCTGAGTTTAGAAGGGGTCATGGTACTAGGGATAGTGTAGCTAATGTTAGATGGATCTTGGCTGAAAGCAGGGAGTGCCAGAGGAATGTCTATATGTGTTTCATTGATCATGCAAAGGCATTTGACTATGTGGATCAAAACAAACAGTGGCTGACTCTGAGAAGAATGGGAATCCTGGAACACTTGATCATGTTAATGCAAAACCTATACTTGGACCAGGAGGCAGTCATCAGAACACAGCAAGGAAAGATCACATGTTTCAAAATTGAGAAGGGTGTATACCAGGGGTGTGTCCTATCTCCATGCCTTTTCAACCTATATGCAGAACAGACTATACAGGACGCTAGGCACTATGAGGAGAAGTGTAGGATCAGGATTGGTGGAAGATTCATCAGTAATCTGCATTACGCTGACGAGACAACCTTGCTTGCTAAAACTGAAGAGGACATGAAGCGCTTGCTGCAGAAGGTCAAGGACTGAAGCCTTCAATATGGAATGAGTCTCAATATCAAGAAAACAAAGATTCTCACCACTGGACCAATTGGCAGCATAAGGATGGACTGTTGTTAAGATATTGAGATTGTTCACAGCTTTAGTTTACTTGGCTCCACAGTCAACAATCTTGGCACCAGCAGTCAGAAAATTAAAATACGTATTGTGATGACAAAGCTTGCTGTTGGGGACCTTTCCAGAGTACTAAAGAGCAATGGTGTTACTCTGGAGACTAAGGGACTTGTGTGCCTGCTACAGGCCATGGTCTTTGCAATCACTTGCTATGCATCAGAGAGCTGGACAATGACTAAGGAGGATAGAAGGAGAATTGATGCCTTTGAGCTGTGGTGCTGGAGAAGAGTATTGAATATACTATGGACTGCTAAGAAAATGAACATGTTCTTCCTGGAGAGGGTTAAACCAGGCTGCTCCTTGGAGGCAAAGATTCTGAAGCTTCATCTGACATACTATGGACATGTTGCAAGGAGGGACTAGTCCTTGGAGAAGGATGTCATGCTTGGGAAGGTGGAGGGACAGCTCAGGAGAGGAAAACCCTGTATGAAGTGGATTGATTCAGTGACTGGAGTAATGGGATTGGGTGTGTCAGAGATAGTGAGATTGGTGCAGGATAGAGCAGGGTTTAGGGATGCTGTACATAGAGTTCCTATGAGTCACAGGCGACTTGATGGCACATAACAATAACAACAACAGAGCATAATTCAGTTTGTATATTATGGAGTGGGGAGACAGTGAAGAAATAGAGTGGAGGAACAACAGATTGGGGTTTTGAGGGGAAAAGGTGTTAAAAGACATGGTTAGGTGGTAGTGAATTGTATGAAGTACAGTGTGTAGGAAGGATTGTGTGTGGCCACATATACATGGATAAAGCACAGTGTGTAAGGATAGTTATATGCAAATCAATTTAAAAAGTGGAGGGATATAAAAAAAATGTATGATGTAAATGAACACTGGATATTGTAGATTAGGAAAGCATGTAATTCTCCTTTTGGCCAGATATTAATTTGAGGTACTAAAAGACAAGAACTGACTTGGAAATAAGCTTGTTAAAAGTAGAATCTGATACTGGGAGTTGGTGTTTGATCAAGGGGAAAGATTGATTCTCAACCAGTACTCTGAAGAGATTTGCATTTGAACGGATTAGTGGATCACATTTGACTTTTGATTGAAAAGATTTACTTTTGAAAAAAAGGAAAAAAGAAAAGGAAAGAAGAAAAAACAAAAAAGGAAAGGAAGATATTGTCTTTTCCTAACTGGAACAAGCTATTTGGCTTCTGAGGCAGGATAAAGTTGGTGACCTTCATACACCACCTCCAAGATTTGGTGTTGGAGTATGCTTATTCATAGTGATCACTTGGAGCCAAGGAGTGGAAATGGGAGGAATACAACAAAGGAGAATGAGGCTGATCTTTGACAAGTTTCTTCATAGCTGCTTGCTTATCATGCACAGATGTGTGGATGAGCAGGGCAGAGTTTTTGGTTTGAGAAGAAGGAAATCATGAGAACCCCTGGCTTGCTGACTCCAATTTAGCTCATATGCCAAGTTTGGGATGAATGAGGAGACGAAGAGTCTGAAATGTAGGATGAAATGTGGACTCTGTGCTTGTCACTGATACTTAAAAAACCAAAAATCAAAACCCGTAATATAGCTACTAATAAAAAAATTCTGATAAAAAATTCCCAACAAAACTGTGTGAATAATAAAAACTAGCTATCTTAAAACACTTGGAAATTTTTAGGACTCATTCAGGTACTTCTAAATAGTTAATCTCTACAGATATCAAAAAATTGTTCTTTCAATTTGCACCTCTCTTATTGCCAGTGATTTGGAGCATTTCTTCATGTCTCTGTTTGCCATTTGAATATCTTCCTCTATGAAAATTCTTTCCATGTCTTTTGCCCGTTTTGTAATTGGGTTATCAGTCCTCTTCTTGTGCAGACTCAGGAATGCTCTGTAAACTTTTGTTAGAAGACTCTTATCTGAGATGGTATCACCAAATGTTTGTCCCCTGTCTGTAGGTTTTCTTTTCACCCCATTGAAAAAGTTTTTGATGTACACAGAGATTTAATTTTTAGAAAGTTCCATACCTCACTTATATCCTGTTTAGATTGTGCATTTCTGATTGTATTTGGCAGTCTTTTAATGCTTCTAAGCTTTTAACACTTTTAATGCTTCTAAGCTTGGTCCCAGTTTGTCTCTTATGAACATTATAGTTTTGGGCTTTACTCCCAGGTCTGTGATCCACCTTGAGATGATTTTTTTGCATGGTGTGAGTGAGATGTGGATCCTGTTTTAGCTTTCTGCAGGTGGAAGTTGAGTTTTGCCAGCACCATTTATTGAAGAGGTTATCACTTCCCCATTTGATAGCTTTGATTTCCTTGTCAAATATCAGTTGGCCATAGATAGCTAGGTCTATTTCTGGGTTCTCAACATTGTTCCATTGGTCTATGCGCCTATCATTGTACCAGTACCATGCTATTTTGGTTACTACTGCTGTGTAGTAAGTTTTGAGGTCAGGGAGTACTATGCCTCCAAATTAATTTTTGTTTTTCGAATGAATTTAGCTTATTCAGGGTCTCTTGCTTCTCCAAATAAATTTGATATTTTCCCTTTCAATATCCATGAAAAATGAATTTGGTATCTGGATTGGGATTGCATTTCACATATAGACTGCTTTTGGTAGGATTGTCATTTTCACCATATTGAGTCTGAGGTACCATCTCACTCCACTAACACTGGTAAAGTTTAACAGGGCAGCAAGTAACAAATGTTGGAGAAGATGTGGTGAAAAGGGAGCCCTTATACATTGTTGGTGGGATGATAAAATGGTGCAACCACTCTGGAAGGCAGTTTGGCTCTTCCTCAAAAAGCTGAACATAGAAATTCCATAAAACCCAGCTATTCCACTACTTGGACTATGCCCTAAGAATATGAGAATGGAGGCACAAACTGAGATTGTATACCAATGTTCATAACAGCATTATTCACCATCGTAAGAACATGGAAACAGCTCAAATGTCCAACCACAAATGAATGAATTGAGAAATTATAGTACATTCACACAATGGAGTATATGCAGAATACAGGAGCAATGATTTTATAAATTATTACCTAACTTGAGAGGGACTAGAAAGCATCATGCTAAGTGAACTAACTCAGTCAAACAAGGATGAGTATTACATAAAAGCATTATTGTAGAATGAGTTTAAGGATCCAAGAGGGGTGGGAAAGGCTGGAAGCAGAGGAATGTAGATATGCAGGGTTGTGGGGCAGGTTAATCATTGGGTTGTACAATCTGATGAGTGAGGGGTGAGGAAAATTAAAAGAATCTGTTACAATTTGTATTTGAATTTTATAAATAAATTAGTAGTTGGGGGAAAGAAAATTAAAACAAAAAAGAAAAGAAAGAAAATTGTACTTTTAACTCCTGAACATATTGAAGTATTCTGAGAATAATTTTAATTCTACATTTTACTATTGGCTTTCTTTTAAATACCAAGTTTTAATAGCAGGTATGTCTAAAATATGTCTAAAATAGTAGCCACAATTTCACATGTGTATGTGTATCTGACAGGTAATATATATACATGAAGTACTCTTGGCATATGACAACAAAGTTTGATGAAAACATGAAATGAGCATACTTGCAGTTCTTAGTCAACAATCAACTGTTACTTTACTTATTCACTCACTCACTGCTGTTGGTTCCTACTCTCATAATGCCTTTTTATCAGGTTTTTCAGGCATTAAATCACAGTGGAGAAGAGACACGTAGATTAGCCTTTGGATTACCCTGGAGTTTGTTATAGTCTATGTCACCAGAAATCCGTAATTGCTAAGTAGTACTACTCGCGTTTTCTCATTGTTATGATTAAATTCCTTCTTTACAAGATTGTATAAGAAACCTAAACTGACATTTGTTGGCTAGAGATGATCTATGAAGGGCCTGTTTTTAATCGCTACCTAGAGTGTAGGAATATTTAGAGAAGAGGAAAGAAATGAGGCTCCAGAAATTGACTGTAGGTCTCAATGCAGTGCCTTAATTTGTAGGCAGCGGGGAGTCACCAAAGAAGAGCAAGCTGAAGAATGGCAATCACAGGAAATGTTTCTCACTTGGCAATTGGATTAAAGAAACAGTTTAGTGTAATTGAATGGGTCTTAGATTTAGTGACAAAATTGTGTCACATTTGCGTCCCAGTTGCAGTAATTACTGCTTGGATCCATGATGGAAAAAATCACCTTATCTGAGTTTTACTTTGCTTCTCTGTAAAATTTAAAATATGGAATACTATGCTGCATTAAAAAATAAGGAACTCATGCAATATTATTCAAAATGGTTGACTCTGGAGAACATTATG
>NW_006399910.1:2461782-2465973 GCF_000299155.1 Elephantulus edwardii | reverse complement strand
GGAAAATATGTGAAAGGGAAGATGTAAATACATATTTTTTTAAATATATGTGTGTATATACATGTGTGTGTGTATATAAAATTTAAAAATTCTTGTTTATTTTATACTGATTTATTTACAAAGTTCAAATACATTCTTTTCCACAAAAGATCCTTCCCATTTCGTTCTCCCGCACCACCCATTGAATTGTGCAAGACTATGATTAAAGTCTATCCCACCTGATTTCAAAACCATCTCAGCAACAGGTTTGAGGCCTTGAACACTGATGAGAGAAGACCAGATGAGTTGTGGGAGGACATCAAGGGTATTATTCAAAAAGACTGCAAACGTTCATTCCAAAGACAGAGAAGGAAGAAAAGACCAAAATGGATGTCAGAAGAAACTCTGAATATTGCATGGGAACACAGAGAAGCCATAGCAGAAAGAAGAATTCAAGATACTAAAGAGCTGACCAGAAGGTTTCAAAAGATAGCACGGGATGACAAATTAAATATTACAATGAAATGTGCAAAGAGCTGGAGTCAGATAATCGAAAGGGCCAAACTCGCTCAGCATTTCTTAAGCCCAAGGAACTGAAGAACAAATCCAAACCTTGAGTTGCTATAATCAAGAATGCTTTAGGCAGAATATTAAATAATCCAGGAAGTATTAAAATAAGATTGAAAGAATATACTGAGTCACCGTATTAAAAGGATTTGGCAGACACAGAAGAATTTCATGGAACAACATATGTGCAAGAGTCTATGGTGATGAAGGAAGAAGTTCAGACTGCTTAAAAGGAAATAGCAAAAAATAAGGCCCAGGAATAGGTGGTACACCAATTGATACATTTCAGCTAACAGATGCTGCCCTGGACGTGCTCACCAAGTTGTGCCAAGAAATTTGGAGAACAACCACTTGACCAATTGACTGGAAGAGATCGATATTTGTTTCCATCCCAAGGAAGGGTGACCCAACAGAGTGTGGAAACTATAGAACAAAATCATTGATTTCACTTGCAAGCAAGATTCTACTGAAGATTATCCAAAAACGCCTGGAAGAGCACATCAGCAGAGAACTGTCAGAAGTCCAGGCTGGGCTTAGAAGGGGTTGTGGTACTAGGGATATTGTAGCTAATGTTAGATGGATCTTAGCTGAAAGCAGGGAATACCAGAAGAATGTCTATTTGTGTTTCATTGATTATGCAAAGGCATTTAGCTATGTGGATCATAACAAACTGTGGCTGACTCTGAGAAGAATGGGAATCCCAGAACCCTTGATAGTGCTAATGCAAAACCTATACTTGGACCAAGAGACAGTCGTCAGAACAGAGCAAGGAAACACTGCATGGTTCAAAATTGGGAAGGGCGTATGCCAGGGATATATCCTGTCTCCATACCTTTTCAACCTGTATGCAGAACAGATTATCTGTGAGGCTGGGTTCTATGAGGAGAAATGTGGGATCAGGATTGGTGGAAGATCTATCAACAGTCTGCAGATGACACAACCCTGTTTGCTGTAACTGAGGAGGACCTGAAATGCTTGCTTCAATATAGTTTGAGGCTCAATATCAAGAAGACAAAGATTCTCACCACTGGGCCAATTGGTAGCATCAGGATGGATGATGAAGAGATGGAGATTGTTCACAGCTTTGGTTTGCTTGGCTCCACAGTCAACATTCTTGGCACCAGTAGCCAGGAAATTAAGACATATTGCAATGGGAAAGTCTGCTGTTAGGGACCTCTCCAAAGTACTGAAGAGCAATGGTGTCTCTCTGGATACCAAGGTGCATTTTTGCAATCACTTGTTATGCGTCAGAGATTTGGACAATGACTATGGAGTATAGAAGGAGAATTGATGCCTTTGAGCTCTGGTGCTGGAGAAGAGTATTGAGTGTACCATGGACTGCTAAGAAAACAACAGATTCATCTTGGAGAGGGTTAAACTGGGCTCCTCCTTGGAGGCAAGAATCCTGAGTCTTTGTCTGACATTCTTTGGACATGTTATAAGGAGGGAACAGTCCTTGGAGGGGACGTTATGCTTGGGAAGAGGAGGGACGGTGCAGGAGAGTAAGGCCGTCTATGAGATGTATTGATTCAGTGAGTGGGGTAATCGGGGTGTGTGTGTGTGTCGGAGACAGTGTGATTGGCACAGGACAGAGCACTGTTTAGGGCTCGCAAGCGACTCAATGGCACATAACAACAACATGATTAATGTAATCCCACATCCTGCCCATCCTCACCTCTCTGCTTCCACCCTCCCCTTTTTGGATCCTCATACTCATTCTATAATAATGGTTTTACACAGTATTTGTCCTTATGGGACTGAGTTAGTTCACTTAGAATAATGTTCTACAGTTCCTCCCAAGTTAGCTAGTAATTTACAATATCACTGCTCCTGTGTGCTGCCTAGTATTCCATTGTATGAATGTATCACAACTTCACAATTCATTCATTTCTTGTTGGACATCTGTGCTGTTTCCATGTTGTTGCGATGGAAAATAGTGCTGCACATAACAACAACAACAACAACAACAACAACAATACATAAACATTGGTGTATAAGCCTCCATTTATGCCTCAATTCTCATTTTCTTGGGGCATATTCCAAGCAATCGAATAGCTGGATAGTTTGGAATTTCTTTGTTCAGCTTTGTGAGGATGTGCCAAACTGCCTTCCAGAGTGGTTGTGGTTGTACCATTTTATAATCACACCAACAATGTATTAGAGTTCCTGTCTTGCCACATCATCTCCAACATTTATTACTTGCTGTCCTGCTAAACTTTGCCATTGGAGTGAGGGAGATGTATCTCATTGTGGTTTTGATTTTCATCTTTTTATTCAGTGATTTTGAATATTACTTCATGTGTCTGTCAACCATTAGAATGTCTTCCTTTGTGAAAATTCTTTCCATGTCTTGTGCCCATTTTGTAATTGGGTTATCAATCTTAATTGAACTTTAGATGAAAGGGCAGAAAGAATGGAATCTGAAGAATGCATTGATATCCCACTGTGGTCCTTCCAGGGGTAGAACTTATGTGCATAATACTTGCACAATAATAAGATTGTTAGCATAATTTGGGAGGGAGCTCTGGTGATTTAGTGGTAAGAAGCTGTCCTGCAATCCCAAAGGCATAATATGGTTTAAATTCCTAGCTGCTTCTCAAGTAAAAGATGGGCCATCTTCTCCTGTGTGAGTTGCTGTTGTTAGTGCCATCAAATCAAGTACAACTCATAGCTACTTTGTGAACAAAAGATCTGAAACCTGACCTTTCCTGTGCCAATCTCACACTTCCTGACACACAGAGCCCATTGCAGCAGTAACCATGTCAGTCCACTTGGTTGATTGTCTTCCTCTCCTTCGCCAACCTTATATCATGTCCTTCTTCAAGGAATAGCCTCTCCTAACAACATGCTCAAAGTATGTGAGGTAAAGCCTCATCACTCTTGCCTCCAAAGAGCATTCTGGCTGCACCTTCTCCAAGATGTATCTGTTTGTTCCCTGGTCTGTCCATGTTCAGTGCTCTTCTCCAACACCAAAGCTCAAAGGTGTCAATTTTTTTTTTTTTTTTTTCGGAAGGTGGCCCTGAGCTGGAGTTACAAATCCCTGAACTACCTCTACACAGCAATGAATTTGGGGTCCATGAGGGTTGTATTCTCTGAGCCAATGGAATCTACCTGGTCTGTGGCAGGCTCTACGGCCTGCAGGAAGCCCTGGAAATAGCCAGAGAGATGAAATGTTCCCACTGCCAGGAGGCAGGTGCCACCTTGGGTTGCTACAACAAAGGCTGCTCCTTCCAGTACCATTACCCGTGTGCCATTGACGCAGATTGTTTGCTACATGAGGACAACTTCTCGCTGAGGTGCCCCAAGCACAAGCCTCCCCTCCCTTGCCCTCTCCCCCCCTTGCAGAACAAGACCACGAAAGGCAGCCTCAGCACAGAGCAGTCGGAGAGGGGTGAGGGGGGCAGTGTGCTCATAGGAATGGAGAGTACAGCAAGCACAGGTGAGACTGTGGAGATGAGATGTGGTGGACACTCGTGATGGAATGGAAACCGCCCCCTGTGCAGCCCCCCACCCCACCCCACGTGCCTGCCGTGCCAGCCTTCTTCCTGGTTCTTACATCACACCAAGCGCCACCACAGCAAAGAGACCCAAGAAGTTGGAATGGCTGTTTCCATGGACACAATCTCCATAGTGACAATGTGGGGG
>NW_006399910.1:2458298-2461682 GCF_000299155.1 Elephantulus edwardii | reverse complement strand
AAAATTAAAAAAAAAATTCTTTTTCTGTCAACCTTATTTACTGCCCAGCTCTCAGATGCATAGTAAGTGATTAGAAAGTTGATGGCCTGAATCAGACACACCTTAGTCATCAAAGTGACATCATTGTTGTTGTTTTCATTGATTGCCTTCAAGTCATGCATGACTCATAGAGACCCTATGAACAAAAGGCCTGAAGCCCCTCTACAATTATTGAGGTTTATCAAAGTTCATAGAATTTCTGAGACATATTATTTAGGAAGTGAATGCCACTCCTGCTTCCAAACTTGACATATTATGTTATTGTTTTTATGTGTCATTGAGTCACCTGCAATATAAAGAGACCTTACATACAGCAGCTCTGAACCCTTCCCTCTCTGGGGCCAGTCTCACTAACTCTGACATACCAAGACCTGTTGCCTCAGTTATTATAACAATCTGTCTCATCCAAGGTCTCCCTCTCCTGTGCTGTCTTCCCACCCTTCCAAGCATGATGTCCTTCTCCAAGGAAAGATGTCTTCTGGTCACGTGACTTAAGTTAATAAGGCAGAACTTCAAAATCTTAGCCGCCAAGGAGAGAATTTGTTCCACCCTTTCCAAGACAAACCTGTTTTTTTTCTTGGCAGTCCAAGGTATGTTCAAGACTCTTCTCCAGAACCTAACTCAAAGTCATCTATTCTTCTGTCATTGCTCAAACAAATATGAAAATCTAGAGGAAATGGACAAATGCTTAGAAATTCACAATCTACCTAAACTGACACAGACTAAAATTGAACACCTGAAAAGATCCATTACAAAAGAAGAAATTGAAAAGATAATTAAACAACTTCATGCAAAAAAAAAGCCATGGACCAGATAGTTTTACAAATGAATTTTATCAAGCATTTAGGGAAGAACTGCCACCAATTCTACAGAAACTACTGGAGAAAACAGATAAACATGGAATATTACCAGACTCATTCTATGAAGCAAACATATCCTTAATACCAAAGCCAGGTAAGGACACCAACAAAATAGAACACTATAGGTCAGTGTCTCTCATTAACATAGATGCAAGAATCCTGAATAAAATCCTGAACAATAGAATTCAATGATACATCAAATATAAATTATATAAATTATAATTCACCATGACCAAGTGAGATTCATAACAGGTATGCAAGGATAGTTCAACATAAGAAAAACAATCACTGTAATTCATCACATTAACAAAGCAAAAAACAAGAACCAGAAGATTCTATCAATTGATGCATAAAAAGCCTTTAACAAAATCCACCGCCCTTTCCTGATTAAAATATTCAACAAAACAAGAATATAAGGGAATTTTCTCAACATACTAAAAAGTATATTTGCAAACCCAAGAGCCAAGATTGTTCTCAATAGAGAGAGGTTAAAGGCATTCCCCTTGAGAACATAAACTAGGCAAGGATGCTCACTATCAACATTTCTATTCAATATTCTATTGGTGCCTGTAGTTGCTTCTTCCTGTTCTGCTATTCTGATTATGTGCATGTTATGATGGTGTCCCACATTATTCTTAGGTTTTCTTCTTTTTCCTTCCTTTTTGAGTCTGTTTTTTTGTTCTGGCAGATAAGTGGTGACAATTTTATCTTCTATTTTACTGGTTCTGTGTTCCATCTCATCAACTCTGTTCATGTGTCCCTCCACCATGTTGACAGCATCTGGAACATACATGTTCATATTTTGAATAGCAGTTTCTTGTTTTTCCAGAGCCTCTAATGCCTGTTTTACCTGCATTGTTTTGGATTGTTTTTTTTAAGCTCCTCATCATTTTTGTTTCCTATGTCCTGTAATTCTTCAAGTTTGTCTTTAACCCATTGAAAATATTTAATCACTATTTGTTAAAGTCTGTGTCAGAATGTTCCAACAGAGTTTCTGGCTTCAGAAAATCCATTGATACTGTGTTACTTTGGGGGTGATATCTTGCTTTGGGCTTGTGTAGGGTGTGAGGTAATCTGCTTCCTATGTGACATTGCTGTAGTAGAGTTTTTCATGATTGAAGTGATAGCAGGTTCTTGACCTGAATTCAGCGCTCCAGAAGAGGGTGCAGCAGCTACCCTATCTGGGTTTCCCTCTGAACTTCTCACTCAAGGGAAGATTTGTTTCAGTTCTGGAGAGAAAATGCTTGTGAAAACAGCCTCTTCTGTTAGACAACTGCTGCAGGTAGGCCAGTATAACGTGCTTTGGGCTAATGGCAGTTAATTGACTGGATGTAGGGAGATGCAAGGCAGAGCATGGAGTTGTATGCAGGGTGGGTTTGCATGGAGATCTGAATGGAAAAGCAGGAAGTTCTAGTTCTCCCTTTGAGAACAGAGTCCACCACTTCACTAGAGCTCCAGCTGTCTTGCTCCCTTCTGCTTGAGCTTAAGTGTTCCCCTATGGACAAGCAAAACAGCACTGATCTTCACAAAGTACCTCACTCAAATTCCAGCTGTTCTGCTCACTCTCGGAGTGTTGCTCTCACAACAACCATCAGCTCTCCAGCACAGCAGTCAGCTCACTGGCTCAGGGCAGGTGTGCCATCAGCTCCCAGGCACAGGCATGCCATCAGCTCCCTGGGGTAGGAATACGATTGCATTTTAATTGTATACCATTTCATCAAATTCTTCATTGTCTAATAATCATTTTTGATACATTGACTCCATGTACTCCTTCCATCTTCTTTTCATGTTACCTAGATCATTCAATAATCTGTTCATAGTATCCTTAAGTATTGAAACTTGAGGCTCAAATTTATTTTTCCCTTTCTTCAGCTTAAGGAATACCAACTTACTAGCTTGGGCAAACTAATTGAACTCTATAAAACTGCAAGTACTCACCTGCAAAATGGGAAGAGCCACAATACCTGCCTTTCATAAGTGTTGTGAAATTTAAATAGATTTATATACAACAGCATTGAGCAAAATGTCCATCATGAAAAAAAATGGTTTTGTTTAAAAAAAAATAATTGTTGCTATTTCTTTATTGGTTAGATTGTGGTATTTCTTGCCTATTTAGAATGTTGTTGTTGTTGTTGTTGATTGCATTTGAGTAAAGCACAACTCATAGCAACTCAATGAACAAAACACCTGAAGACTCTCTACAACGATCAACATTTGTCAAAGCTCATAGAGCTTCTGAAGGCAAGTTGTTTAGGAATTGGAAGCCATTTCTGCTTCCAACTTTCTTATTTGTTGTTGTTGTTGTTATGTGCCATCGAGTCGTTTCCGACTCATAGCGACCCTATGCACAACAGCTCTAAACCCTGCCCTATCCTGAGCCAACCGCACCGCCTCCGACACACCCATCCCGATTACCCCAGTCACCGAATCAATCCATCTCATAGAGGGTCTTCTCCTGCGCTGTCCCTCCACCCTCCCAAGCATG
>NW_006399910.1:2434322-2456854 GCF_000299155.1 Elephantulus edwardii | reverse complement strand
TTGAGCTTAAGAAATGCTGAGCGAGTTCGGCCCTTTTGATTTTCTGACTCTAGTTCCTCGCACATTTCCTTGTAGTGTTTTGCTTTGTCATTCCGAGCAGCCTTTTGGAATCTTCTGTTCTTTCTTATTTAGAATAGGAAAATATAAAAACTTTATAACCCACATATAATGCTAGTTTTGAATGCAAGAAATAAGAAAATTGGGCTTAAATATAAAAACGTCCACCTATGAAGTGCAATACTAACATATTGAATATATTTTTTTAAAAATAAATTGCAGCTGCTAGAAATATGTAAACTATGAGTTAGGAAATTTTTTTTAAAACATAAACTTACATGACTGAAGAACATATGAGAAGATACAGCAGTAACAAAATAGTGGAAACAAGAAAGCAGATGATCAAGTAGCTACTGACTCAACAAACACAAATAAAACAAAACAAAAAATAAATATGACTATAACAGCAGTTCATTGGTAAAGTCCATAGAGAATCAAACTGATTTTCATGAATTAATTTCACAAAGACTTAAGGATAGACATTGCCCACATCCTTATATATCAATGTGAATGTGTTGCTGGAATTGGAAATGAGATGTGTAATAGATAATTTCTATGAGAAACAAATATGCTCAAATATCATTTTCTAGCCAGACTCTTCCCTCAAGTGGATAAAGATTGTCCATTTTTTTCCCACCCAAAAATGTTGAACTCTACTCAGAACACAAGATGCAGAGTGGAGACATGTTTCTGAAAATGTTTTTCTTTACATTTAAAAATTGAGTGGACAGTTTCACATTATCCTTTCTCTAGCTTGCTCATATCGATATCTCACATATATTGTTTCAGACATAACTGACCATTCAAGGGAAAAAATAATTACTAACAATGATACTTAATTTTTGTTATGTTGTTGTTTTGTGCCATCGAGTCCTCTGTGACTCATAGCAACCCTATTATACCAGCCCTAAACCCTGCTCTATCTTGTGCCAATCTTATTATATCTGACAGACTTACTCACTTTTTACTACTCATTGAATCAATCCATCCCATCAAAGGGTCTTCCTCTGTTGTGCTGTCCCCTCACTCTCCTAAGCATGAAGTCCCTCTCCAAGGATTGGTCCCTCCTTGCAACATGCCCAATATATGTCAGATGAATAATTGAGGAAACCTAAAATATAAGTCAGTGTATTAGCTCTTTTGGAACCCTGGTGACCTAGTGATGAGAAGCTATGCTGTCAATTCAAAGGCATCTGGTTCAAATCCACCAGCTGCTTTGAGAGAGAAAGATAAACAAGCAACTCTTGTGCAATTTATAATATCTGAAATGCCTCTGGAAGTTTAGACGCAAGTCAATTCTAACTTTATGATTATGAACAATAAAATCAGCTCTATCAAGTAACTTACAATTGAGATGCCCCACCCACTCATACTTCCAGTTAGTGCTTTCATTTACTCTTACCTATGAGACAAATCTAAGAATTAAAGATATTTGGAAAAAGAATTTAATGTGAAAAACAGAACCAAACTGAAATACTACTACTACTACTACTACTACTACTACTACTACTACTACTAAATTAAAACACAGAGGAAGTAACACAGTTCAAAATTTTAATTACTATCTTTACTAAGAAAAGCGTGTGGTTTTGGGAATTCTGTGAAATGTGGACAGGAAGAGAGAAAGAAAATATCAATGGAATGATAATAATTTCATTTATCTATAAGTTTCATAGATTTATGGCAGGAGTATTTAGTCATGTGTCCCTAGGAGTGAAATAGATGGAGAATATAGTAAAAGTTTCTTAGATTTGTAAGAGTGAAGGACTTTTACATAAAATTAATGGCAGTCTAACTTGAGTTGACTTAATAGAGGGGTCATGGCCATTCAGTAAGTTTTCAGACTTGAGACACTTTACAGACTCACAACCCCTTAAGGCTAAGTCCTCTTGAAAAAGGAGTTCATTACACTGACAAGAATGTATTCTACTAATCTTTCTTACATTCATCCCCAAAGGGATTGATGACCTTTCACTAGTGTGACTATTCATTTGAGGAAAAGGGGGGAAAAGGTTAGGCTTTTCAAGGATTAATTTTGAATAGTACTAATTCCAGGAGATCCAAAACATTATGGTCCACAAGTCAGAGGAGAAAAGTATATGGAAGTCAAGTTATATTAATTGTTATTGTCATTATGTGCCACTGAGTCAGAATTGATGCAAAGCTGACTCTTCAATGGATTTTCAGGTGCTATAATTTGCATGGGAGGAGACTATCCATATTTGTCCCACAGAGCACCTGCTAAATTTGAACTAAGTACCTTTGGATTGACAGTTTAACTCCTTACCACTAGGCTACCAGAACTCCCTGTTGTTTATAGACCATGTCTATTATTAGATCTTAGTTCAGATCTGTCTCATAGTGGGTCTGGTGGGTCCTAGAACTCATCCTGCAATGATTATCTAAGTTTCAGATATATTGTTGGAATATACATATTCAGCAACATACACAACCTCTGACATGTGGAGAGAGAACTATGATGGCAGGAAGTCAAGGGGATCTCTTTAGTATTGGATCTACGTGGGGAATTACTAAACCAAAAGCATTATCACATTCTTTGCGGTATTGCATTTATACAGAGGTGGTAATTCACATCACATTCATAATTCAATCACCTATGTGTAAACAATTTAGAAGCAGCAGTGGCATCTACTTCCTAAACAACATGCCCCTGGAAACTCTATGAACTTTGATAAAAAGACTTCATGCCTTTTGTTCCTAGGGTCATGCTCAACTCACTGGCAACTCAGTGACAATCAAAACCAACAACAACATGTGCAAATAATAGATGGGTCTTAGAGAATCACAACTGACTGCTTCAAATTGAATGAGGTAATACTCCAATTTCACCTGTTGCTCCAAATATGGTTTTACTGTACAAGTGAATTAATACATCCTTTAGTATATAACTACAGACCTGGCCATTTCTCCCCCTCCCACAGTACAATTTCAGAGGATTATCAGAAGTAGCTTGTCTTTTAGTTGACAGGGTGAGCAGTAAAATTTCCACACCCTCAAGAATATATCAACTTTTCAGCAAAATTTAGTCTGAAGGGACCTTAATCATCTTTCCTTCAATAAGATATTGCATTATTCTGTTACACTAATGACATTATGCTGGTTGAAACTTAGTAAGAAAGCCATAGCTCTATCCTTACTGGTAAGATTTGTGTGATTATGGTTGGGAAATTTACTTTATAAAAAAAAGTCAGGCACTTAGATGTCAGTTAAATTTCTAAGAGTCTAGCGGTGTGGGGCATGTCCAGATATTCCATCTATAAAGTGAAGGACAAGTTATTGCATGACCCTTCCCACAACCAGAAATAAACATCTGATGGGTTTTCTTAGGTTTTGGAGGTAACCAATCAAGTTATTCATAAAGTTGATAGTTTTGAGGAAACCCAGAACAATGGAAGGCTCTGCAACAGGTTCAAGCTACTGTGCAAAATAATCTATCACTTGGGCCATATATCTCAACCAGGCTCATAGTTCCTGAAATGTCAGTGACAGAGATGTTGTTTGGAGCCTTTGGCAGGTCTGCATTGGCAAATCACAGTAGAGACTCGGGATTTTGGGATAAAGCCCTGCTAGTTTCTGTAAATAATTGCTCTCAGTTCAAGAAACATCTTTTGACTTGCTGTCACCTCAGAGCAGAAACTAAATACCTAATTATAGGCCACTAAATCACTGTTGGGCTGAACTACAGGATAGGGTTGGGCTCAGATCTGTTGTTCATAGAGTTGTTATGAGTTGTACTTGATTTGAAAGCACATAATAACAACAACCCTTTGAACTGAGTGATGTCAAACCAACAGAATCATACGTTTGGACATGCATTGCAGTATTCTATCATTAAATAGGAAACATAAATCATTAAATATAAGATTGTACTCCAGTAGAACCTGAAGGCACAAGTAAATTACATGAGGAGTGGACCAAATGTCCACAATCACTATTCCTGTCACTTATCTCTATCTCCAAGCTTCCACCTATGATCTCATGAGGAGTTCCTTATGGTAAGTTGACTGAGAAATAAAACTTATGCTGAGTTTACAGTTGGTTCTGCACTAAATGGAAGCATGACATGAATTGAATATTTTCCCACAAAATACAAGACCCAGGCAATACCCTTTTCAATTACTTCCTGTCCATTGAAAGTTGAACCAAAAAATGAGAACGACAGAAGAAGAATCAATGTCTTTTAATAATGGTCTTAGAGAAAAGTACTAAATTTTCTATGGGCTTTGAAAAAACAAATCTCTTGGAAGAAGTGTAACAAGGGTACTTCTTACAGACAAAGATGGTAAAACTTCATCTCATATAGTTTTGTATGTTGTCAGGAGGTGCCAATCTTTAGAAAAAGACTTGAGACTCAGAAAAGTGGAGTGTCAGTTAAAAAGCTGAAAACTCCTACCAAGTTGGATTGACACAGTGATCACAACAATGAGCTGAAGCTTGGTGTAGATCCTAAGGTTGACACATCACCATGAGGAGTCATAGACTCAAAAGTGCCTAAAAATCATTAAAAAAATCCAACCAAACAAACCAACCAAAAACCCCCACAAAACACATGTGTGTAAGGTTATAATATAGAAACTATGTAATAATTTTCCAGACATCTGTCCACAGCCTGACTCTTACATTATAGTAGCGAGCTGAGGATAAATGGATCACTGCATGGAATGATGGTATTGAGGCAGCCAGTCTAAATATCTTTATTGGAGGTTAGATGGTATCTATAATTTCTCTCTTTAAATTTATAATAAGATTTATGATTCTGAGAGAGAGGAAAAAAATACCACAGGTGATCAGCACATGGCTTGAAATCTGTGCTACATAATTCTAAATAAAACCCAAAATGGCTACAAGCATCTCCATCTGGTTTCCAGTCAGTTGCAATTAACTTGCCAGTGAATTGCAAGAACATAGTTATTTGATTTAGTCATTTCAGTGATCTTATGTCCCATTGTCATATACATTAGATATATATACATTAGGTATTGGTGGGTGACCTACAATTTTGAGGATATAGCTTAAAAGAGCTCCATTTCAGATCTGATGATGTCTGGGTATAATAATAGCAAACATTATCATCTCTTAAATCTAAGAATTGTGGAGGGTAAAATTGTCTATAGTCAGATGCTTGCCTCACTGCATTTGAATTGTCAAATAACTATGGTGGTCCAGGAGTTAGATAATGTAGTGTCACTCCGGATCCTCCATTCAAACTAAATTTTATAGTATCTCAATCTCTGAAAAAATACAAACAGAATACTCCCCAGATGTGAGGAAGACTATAGAATGCTCTTCCTTCCTTGAAAAAAGGAATAGATTTCTTTGAAAAAAGGAAGACTATCACATGCCCTTCCTTCCTTAAAAAAAAAACAAACTTCTTAGATACAAGGAAAACTACAACTTGATTCACTTATTTTGGGCAAGACATGACCAAAGTTCAATTACTATAAAGTGTCATCATAATTATAAAGTAGAGAGAAACACCAGTAAAATGGACTGACTGAATAGGAACAACAATTGATGCAAACATATCAATGACCTGAAGATAACTCAATTATTGACAGTAATTTCAGTTGTTACACATGCCATGAATTCAAGTCAAAGTCATTAACATGTTAGATACAGCTCATAACTGAACCTCCAACAGATTTCCAAAGCAATAAATCACACAGGAGAAGATTGACTATATTTTTTCTGAGGAGCAGGATGGCTGGATGGAGAATTCTAACTTCTTGAGAGGCACAGCCTTTGGGTTAGTTGTAACTCTGTGTGGATTATGCCACCGTGAATTGTTGTTATGTGTCCTTGAGTTGACTTTGGCCATAGCAACTCTATAAAAAATTGATCTGAACTTTTCCCTGTCTTGTGCTATCCTCATCATCTAAACTTCAGTCCACTGTTATAGACACTATGCAATTTTTGTTGTTAAATTGAGGATCTTCTCTTTTATTGATTCTACATCTTTCCAAGGGAGTTCTGGTCACCTAGAGAGAAGAAGCTGCACTGCAATCTCAAAAGCACGTAATTCAAATCCCCCAGCTATTCCACAGGAGAAGAAAGGGCATTCTCCTCCTGTGCAATTAACTGCCTCTGACAATCTCTAGAGGGCTAACTAGGAATCATTTCCAACTCAAATACACACAACAACAACAAATGGCAATTAACACGTCTCCAAAAAATGTTGTATAAGCTTTTAGACAATTCATTTCTTTTCTCCTAATTACCCATGTGTTTCTTTAATACTTTTCTGCAAACATATGTGGTTGTCAATTTGATTGTAAGAAGAATCTTCCACACCTTAATATTTTATACAGTTATATGGATTAATTAATAATAATTCATATCAATCTAAAGCCATATTGTTATGGCAGAAAATGCAAGATTCTAAACACTCAGCCAAAAGTTAGGGATTAACAAAGTTTCTTTATTAAACACATGGGTCAAGAATATTGGCTAGTAAAAAAAAATTTTAAATAATAATAATAATAAAAAGAATATTGGCTATTGCCCAAACCATTTTGATCCTTAGAAGAACCAAAGAGTGGGTTTATATAAAGAGATTTGGAATGGGGGGTAATAAAAACAAAGTTTTTAAGGATGCTATGATGGAATACTGAATGATTCAGGAAGCATTAAAAGAAGATAGACAATGCACACCAAGTCACTGTACCAAAAACAATTGGCTGACATAGAAAAATTTCAAGAAGCAAATATGATCAAGAGGAAATGCTGATAAGCAGGAAGTATAGGATGCTCTGAAGGACATGGTAAAAAAATAAGGTCCCAGGAACTGATAGAATACCAATTGACATATTTCAGCAAAATGATGCTGCCCTTCACATGATCACTAGGTTGTGTCAAGAAATCTGAAGGATAGCTATCTAGCCTACTGACTGGAAGAGAGTCATATTTATTCTCATTCCTAAAAAAGGTGACCCAACAGAGTACTAATAACACACAAAAGCAAAATCCTGCTGAACATTATCCAAATACGATTTGAACAGTACATTGACAGAGAACTACCAGAAAAACAAGCTGAGTGATAAGAGGTCATACAAGAGACAGTATTGTCAATGTAAGATGAATCTTGGCAGAAAGCAAAGAGGAATATCTGTATATTTTTCATTGACTTTGAAAAGGCATTTGACTGTGTGGATTACAAAAAATTTTGGCTAACCTTGAGGAGAATGGAAATCCCAGAAAACTAGATTGTGCTCATGTGAAATCTATAGGCAGGCCAGGAAGCAGTTGTCAGATCGGAGCAAGGAAACAGATGCATGGTTCAAAATCAGGAAAGGAGTGTGTTGGGGATGTGTCCTGTCTCCATTATGTTTTCAGTCTATACACAGAAAAGACCATTTGGGAGGTTGGGCTTTATGAGGAGAAATATGGCAACCAGATTGGAGGAAGACTCATCAACAACTTGCATTATGCAGATGACACAAACTTGCTTGTTGTAGAAGGTCAAGGACTGTAGTCTTCAATATGGATTAAAGCTCAACATAAAGAAGACAAAAGTTCTCATCACTATGTCAATTGGCAGCACAATGATGGATGGAGGAAAGATTAAGGTTATTAAAAATTATAGCTTGCTTGGCTCCACATTCAACACTCTTGGCACCAGCAGAAAAAAAAATTAAAAGACAAATTGCACTGGGAAAATTTGCTGTTAAGGAACTCTCCAGAGTACTGAGAAGCAACAATGTCTGTCTAGAGATTAAGATGTGCCTGATTTAGGTCATGGTCATCACAATTACTTGCTATACATCAAAGAGCTGGACAATGATTAAAGATAACAGAAGAAAAATTTATTCCTTTGAGTTATGGTGATGGAGAAAAGTCTTGAATATACCACTGCTGTTGTTGCTGTTGTTAAGTACCATCAAGTACAACTTGTAGCAGTGCTACAAACAAAAGGCCTGACCCTGTTCTATAATTATCATCAATTCTCTATGTCCATGTAGTTTCCAGAAGCATATGGTTTAGGAAATGGATGCGACTCTTGCTACCAAACTGTTGTGCCACCAAACACTGTCCATGAAGGGTAACCATTATGACTTTTGACACACCTATGACACAGTATTCAGCATCACAGCAACCCCAAGTAACTTCAGTACATCAAACAGACAGAGACCACTGCTGTACCACATAGAAGAATGTTCATTCCCAAATCAATTAACTCTAGACCTGAGGGCTCTACTACCTTTTAAATACAAGACACACCCACCAGGTGCTGGTTGACTGTAAACCAAGATACTTCCAGCATACAGCTCACTGTTAGCTCAAGCTGGCATATCCAATCAGCTGACCCCTGATTGTGCACACACACACACACACACACACACACACACACACACACACCCCACACAAAACAACCAAATGTTCCATACCTGACTCTCATCAAGATGTGAGAAGCCATCTTCCAGAATCCAGCCTCATTACAGGAGCCTCCAAGCTGCTGAACATACCATGGACCACCAAAAAAACCCCAAGTTGGTTTCTCTTGTAGAACCAAGTTCCTCTTTGGAGGCTGGAATTTTGAATCTCTGTCTCACGTACTTCGGGCATGTAAACAAGTGAGACCAGTCCTTGGTGATGGACATCATACTTGGAAGAGTAGAGGGACAATGCAGGAAAGGAAGACTCCTGGTTAGTGGATTGATTCAGTAACTGGCATAATGGAGGTAGGTGTGTCAGAGTCACTAAAACTGGCTTAGAACAGGACAGGCTTCAGAGCTGCTGGTTATTAAGAGTTGCTGACTACTCAACGGCACATAAGAATAAGCAAACAATATCACAGATGTAAACTTTTAAAATATAGACTGCTGTTGTGTGTTGTGTAGACTGTTCCAATTTATATCAACCGTATAGGACAGAGTAGAACTACCTATAATATTTCCTAAGCTGTGAACTTTATGAGAGTAGATTGATAGATATTATCTTCCGAAGAGAGTTACTGGAGGGTTTGAACTGCTGATCTTTTGCATAATAGCAAAACACTTAACCATTGCATCACCAGGGCTCCTTTAAATATAGATAAATGTTAGAGTTAAATTCAAGACATCACTTATTTTTGTAAATAAAGTTTTATTAGAAAAACACAGACACATTCATATGTTTATGAAATGTCTGTGATTGCATTTAGGTATTCTGGTAGAGCTTACAAGTTACAGAGACAGTTGAATAATCTAAAATGTCTAAAATAATTATTAGATAGCCCTTTATATAAAGCATTTGCCAATCCTTGGTATGAGTTTCAACTTTTAGTGCTCTGAACAATTGTGATTTATAAGTCCTACATATTTTACTAATTAATGTTAGTGACTTGTTCCATTTAAGGTTTTTTTGGTTGGCTTATGTCCAGCTTGAAATATTTTTGTATTTATTATCTGTTTGTTTTATTACCTTTAGGTTTGTGTTTTTCATTTCTCCTGATGAAGAATGTGATATTTCATTTTCCCTGTATCTCCTGGTTTTCTCTTATCATTATGACCACAATGTAAATCTCAAAAAAATTATTGAGCTTATTTCAATATAAAATGAGACTTCTAAGAGATTAGAAATGAAAGTGTGAGCATCTCTAGCTCAAAGCTGAGGAATAATTTTTCGAAGCCTATTTTAATAAACAACAACATTTTTTTAAAAATAGTAAATCTATTCTTTTCCTATGACTTACCTAGACCATCAACCACTGTTGTTATTGCTGTTTTGTGCTCTTGAGTTTCTGTGACTTGTGGTGAACCTATGTATAAAAACTCTGAAGCCTGCCTTGTCCTGCGTGAGTCTCATCAACTCTGACCCATCTACCCACATTGTCCCAGTTACTGTATCAATCCATCTCAAGTGAGGTCTTCCTCTCCTGTGCTGTTCCTCCACTCTTCTGAGCATGATGTCTTTCTCCAAGATCTGGTTTCTCCTGGCCACTTGAGCAAAGTATGTGACACAGAGCTTCAAAATTCTAGCCTCCAAGGAGAAACTTGGTTTTACCCTTTACAACACATTTGTATTTGTTTTCTTGGTGGTCCATGGTATGTTCAGGACTCTTCTCCAGCATGACAACTCATAGGCATTGATTCTTCTGTCATTGGTAGTCATTGTCCAGCTCTCTGAGACATAGCAAGTAATTGAAAAGACCATGGCCTGAATCAGGTGCATTTAAGTCTCTAGACTGACTGACATTGTTGCTTCTCAGTACTCTGTAGATGTCTTTGACAGCAGATTTTCCCAGTGCAATTTGTCTCTTGGTTTCCTGACTTCTGGTGCCAAGAATGTTGAATGTGGAGCCAAACAAGCTATAATTGTTAAAAACCTCAATATCTTCTCCATCCATCTTGATACTGCCAATTGACCTAGTGGTGAGAATCTTTGTCTTATTGATATTGGACTTCAATCAATATTGAAGACTACAGACCTTGACCTTCTGCAGCAAGCACTTCAGGTCATTTTTAAGATTGTGTCATCTGCAAACCACAGGATATTGCTGAGTCTTCCTCCAATCCTGTTGCCAAATTCTTCCTCATAAAGCCTAACCTCAAAAATCATTTGTTCTGCATATAGATTGAAAATCTATGGAGACAGGATGCATTACTGACATACTTCTTTACTGATTTTGAACCATGCAGTACTTCCTTGCTCTGTCCTGATGACTGCTTCCTGCCCTGAGTATAGGTTTCACATAAGCATAATATGGTGTTTTAGGATTCCCATTTTCCTCAAGGTTAGCCACAATTTGTTGTGATCCACACAAATTCCTTTTGCATAATCAATAAGACACAGATAGATATTCCTCTGGTACTGTTTGCTTTCTGCCAAGATTCATCTGACAATAGCATTAATGTTTCTAGTGTCGCAATTTTTTCTAAACCCTGCTTGTTTTTTCTGGTAGTTCTCTATCAATGCACTGTTCCAGTTGGTTTTGGATAATCTTCAGTAGGATTTTGCTATAGTGTCATATTAACGATATAGTAAGATAATTCCCACACTCTGTCAGGTCACCTTGTTTTGAAATAAGAATAAATATGACTCCCTTCCAGTCAGTTGGCCAGGTAGTTATCCTCTAGATTGGCACAACTTGATGAGCACATATGGGCAGAATCTTTTTGTTGAAATAAATCAATTGGTATTCCATCAATTTCTGGAGCCTTGCCTTTTGCCATATCCTACAGAGCAGCTTGCACTTCCTCTTTCATCACCCTTGCTGCTTGATTATATGTTGTTTCTTGAAATTCTTCTGTATTAGCCAATTCTCTTTGATATAGTGATTCTGTATACTCCTAACATCTTCTTTTAATGCTTCCTGCATCATTCAGTAGTATAGTATCCTTAAAAATTGTAACAGCTTGAATTTCTTCCTCCTTATTTTTCTTAAAAAAATTATACTGAGTTAGGTAATAGGAAGGATTGGTCATCCACTTCTGAAATAGCTGGCCTCCAAAAACCCTATGTACAACCGAACACATGTAGATAACAGAAAGGGCAACTGAGGTTGAGCTTTCAGATACGGAAATACAAAGGAAGAGCAGTTGTAAGCAGACACTAGTGATTGGGACATGAAATGTGAGAACCATGAATGTAGGAAAGTTAGATATTGTTAAGGAAGAAATGGAACGCATAAATATTGACATACTAGGCATTGGGGAGATAAGATGGACTGGCATGGGGAATGTTGAGTCAGATGATCATACGATACATTACTCTGGAGATGAAAAGGTGAGGAAAAATGGAGTTGCTCTCATAGTTAAGAAAGCCATTGCTAGATCCATCTTGAAAGTGCAATATTGTGAGTGACAGGTAATATCCATATGCATACAAGGAAAGCCAGTGAATACCACTATCATTCAGATATATGCAACAACAACCAGAGCCATGGAAGAGGAAATAGAAGACTTTTACCAACTTTTACAGTCGGAGATCTATCAAATATGCAATCAAGATGCATTGAGAATAATGGGTGACTGACTGGAATGTAAAAGTTGGGAACAGAGAAGAAAATTCAGTAGTTGGAAAACATGGACTCGGTGACAGAAATGGAGCTGGAGAGAGGAAGATTGAATTTTGCACAATCAATGACTTATTCATTGCAAAATATGTTTTAAGAGACATAAACACAGGTTATATACATGGATTTCACCTGATGGTATGCATAGGAATCAGATTGATTACATCTGTGGAAATAACGGCTGGAGAAGCTCAATATCAGCTGTGACAAGTAGGCCAGGAGCTCATTGTGGAACAGACCACCAGCTAAATACATGCAAGTTCAAGCTGAAGCAGAGGAAAATTAAACCAAGTCCACGAGAATCGAAATGTGAGTATGAGTCAATCCCACCTGAATTTCAGAACCACCTCAGGAACAGGTTTGAGGACTTGAAAACTAATGAACAAAGACCAGATGAGTTGTGGGAAGATATCAAGGGTATCATACAGGAAGAGTGCAAACAGTTATTGCACAGACGGAAGAGGAAGAGAAGACCAAAATGGATGTCAGAAGAGACTCTGAAAATTACACTGGAGTGCAGAGAAGCCAAAGCTCAAGGAAGAATTCAAGACAGTAAAGAGTTGAATAGACGATTTCAAAAGGCAGCACGGGATGACAAAGTAAAATATTGCAATGAAATGTTCAAGGAGTTGGAGTTAGAAAATCAAAAGGGCCTAACTCGCTCAGCATTTCTTAAGCTCAAGGAACTGAAGAACAAATTCAAACCTCTAGTTGCTATAATCAAGGAGGCTTTATGCAGAATATTAAATGATCCTGGAAGTATTAAAAGAAGATGGAAAGAAAATACCGAGTCGCTGTATCGAAAGGACTTGGCAGACACAGAAGAAATTCAGGAAACAACATATGAGCAAGAGCCTGTGGTAATGAAGGAAGAAGTTCAAGCTGCTTTGAAGGAACTAGCAAAAAATAAGGCCCCAGGAATAGATGTTATACCAATTGACATATTTCAGTTAACAGATGCTGCCCTGGACGTGCTCACCAATTTGTGCCAAGATCTGGAGAACAACCACTTGGCCAACTGACAGGAAGAGATTTATATTTATTTCCATCCCAAATAAGGGGTGACCCAACAGAGTGTGGAAACTATAGGACAGTATCATTAATTTCACATGCAAGCAAGATTCTACTGAAGATTAACCAAAAACGACTGGAACACATCAGCAGAAAACTGCCAGAAGTCCAGGCTGGGTTTAGAAGGGGTCGTGGTACTAGGGATGTTTTAGCTAATGTTAAATGGATCTTGGCTGAAAGCAGGGAATACCAGAGGAATGTGTATCTGTGTTTTATTTACTTTGCAAAGGCATTTGACTGTGTAGATCATAACAAACTGTGGCTGACTCTGAGAAGAATGGGAATCCCAGAACACTTGATTGTGCTAATGCGAAACCTATACTTGGACCAGGAGGCAGTCGTCAGAACAGAGCAAGGGAACACTGCATGGTTCAAAATTGGGAAGGGCGTATGCCATGGATGTGTCCTGTCTCCATACCTTTTCAATCTGTTTGCAAAACGGATCATCCGGGAGGCTGGGCTCTATGAGGAGGAATGTGGGGTCAAGATTGGTGGAAGATCTATGAACAATCTGCTTTATGCAGATGAACAACCCTGCTTGCTGAAAGTGAGGAGGACCTGAAGCATTTGCTGTAGAGGGTCAAGGACTGTAGCCTCCAATATGGATTGAGGCTCAATGTCAAGAAGACAAAAATTCTCACCACTGGGCCTATTGGCAGCATAAGGATGGATGGTGAAGAGATTGATATTATTCACAGCTTTAGTTTGGTCGGCTCCACAGTCAACACTCTTGACACCAGTAGCCAGGAAATTAAAAGACATATTGCCGTGGGAAAGACTGCTGTTAGGGACCTCTCCAAAGTACTGAAGAGCAATGGAGTCTCTCTGGAGACTAAGATGTGTCTGATACAGGGCATCGTCTTTGCAATCATTTGTTATGCTTCAGAGAATTGAACAATGACTAAGGAGGACAGAAGGAGAATTGATGCCTTTGAGCTGTGGTGCTGGAGAAGAGTATTGAGGGTACCATGGACTGCTAGGAAAACAAACAGATTCATCCTGAAAAGGGTCAAACTGGGCAGCTCCTTGGAGGGAAGGATTGTGAGGCTCCATCTTACAGATTTTTGATATGTTGTAAGGAGGGACCGGTCCTTGGAGAGGGACAGCATGCTTGGTAAGGTGGAGGGACAGCACAGGAAAGGAAGGCCCTCTAAGAGGTGGATTGATTCAGTGACTGAGGTAATCAGGTTGGGTGTATTGGAGATGGTGTGATGCGCACAGGACAGAGCAGAGTTAAGACTGTTGTGCATAGGGTTACTATGAGTCACAAGCTACTCGACAGCACATAACAACAACAACAACAACAACAACAATTTATAAAGGTTGAATACATTGTTTTTCACAAAAGATCCTTCCCATTTCCTTCATGACCCCAACCCTCAGAGGATGTTATTTGGAACTTTTCATTTTCTGACTCTAGCTCTTTCCCAATTTCATTATAATACTTTCTTATGCCTTTCTTAGCTGCCTTTGAAATCTCTTCTATTCACCTCCTTACATTCTTGATTTCTTCTCCTTGCTTTGGCTTCTTGGTGCTATAGTGAAAAATTTAGTGTCTTCTGACATCCATTTTGTTATTCTCTCTCTGTCTTAGTTGTTCCTTAATATTTTTATTAATATTTGACATGCTTAATCCAATTCAATACATGCCATGGTCTTTGCTATCACTTGTTATGCATTGGACAATGACTAAGAAGGTTAGAAGCAGAATTGATGCCTTTGAGCTGTGGTGCTGGAGAAGAGTATTGAGGGTACCATGGACTGTAGGAAAACAAACAGATTCATCCTGGAAAGGGTTAAACTGGGTGGTTCCTTGGAGGCAAGGATCCTGAGGCTCCATCTAACATACTTTGGACATGTTGTAAGGAGGGACCGGTCTTTGGAGAGGGACATCATGCTTGGGAGGGTGGAGGGACAGCGCAGGAGGGGAAGGCCCTCTATGAGGTGGATTGATTCAGTGACTGGGATAATTGGGATGGGAGTGTCAGAGACAGTGCGATTGGCACAGGACAGAGCAAACTTTAGGTCTGTTGTACATAGGGTCGCTATGAGTGGCAAGCGACTCGATGGCACATAACAACAACAAGAATCCAATTCAATGAAAATCTGGTGCATTTTTCACTGTATTATCCAATTACACTTCCATGGTTTGCTCTATACTTTTTTAAAGCCTTTACTCAAGTGTTGATTTTTCAAAAGACGAATTTTTGGATTTACTGAAAACTATAATTCCACATCTGATACTCAAAATCTGTTTTATTTTATGTAGTATGTTATTTCAATTGACAGTATTAGGATGGATGGTGAAGAGATGGAGATTGTTCACGGCTTTAGTTTGCGTGGTTCCACAGTCAACACTCTTGGCACCAGCAGTCAGGAAATTAGAAGATGTTTTGCCATGGGAAATTCTGTTGTTAGGGACCTCTCCAAAGTACTGAAGAGAAATGGTGTCACTCTGGAGACTAAAGTGTGTCTGATACAGGCTATGGTCTTTGCAATCACTTGCTATGCATCAGAGAACTGGACAATGACTAGGGAGGATAGAAGTAAAATTGATGCTTTTGAGCTCTGGTGCTGGAGAAGAGTAATAGAATGTACCATGGACTGCTAAGAAAACAAAAAGTTTCTTCCTGGAGAGAGTGAAACCAGGCTACTCCTTGGATGCAAGGATTTTGAGGCTTCATCTGACATACTTTGGACATGTTGCAAGGAGAGGCCTGTTCTTGGAGAGGGATGTCATGCTTGTGAGGGTGGAGGGACAGTGTCGAGGGAAGACCCTCTATGCGGTGGATTGATTCAGTGACTGGGATAATCGGATGGGTGTGTTGGCGACAAAGATTGGCACAGGAGAGAGCAGGGTTTAGGGCTGATGTACATAGGGTTGCTATGAGTCACAAGTGACTTGACGGCACGTAAGAACAACAACATGTTGTTGTTGTTAGATATTGATAGATCAATTACAACTCATAGTGAACCTATGAATCAATAAACAACAGATCTAGACCTTGTCCTATCCCATGTTACATTCACAATTTCTCATACACTTGAACCCATGTTTGTATTCACTATGTCAATCCACCTGGTTGACAGTCATTTTCTCTTTCACTTTCTCTCCACCTTCTGAAGCATGATGTCCTCCCCCAATAAATAAAAAGCAAGCCCGAAGTATGTGAGGCAAAGTTTGGTCATCTTTGCCCTCATACAGCATTTGGGATGGATGCACTTTCTCCAAGACATACCAGTTTGTTCCTTTGAAAGCCCATGGAATGTTCAGTGCTCTTCTCCTACAGCACAATTCAAAGACATCAGTTTTTCTTCTTTAATATGTATACACTGTAAAAGTGATTGGAACGACGATGGACTGGATAAGGTAGACTTTAGTCTCAAACTAATGTCACTGCTCTTCAATAATTTGGAGAGGTCTCTGAAGACTTTACCAGTGCAATATGTCTCTTGATTTCCTGACTTCTGGTTCCAAGTGTATTGGTTGTCAATCTAAGTAAGATGAAGTCATTGATAGTTTAAATCTTTTCTCCATTTATCATGATGTGACCTATAGGGTCAATAATGAGAATTATTGGCATGTTTCAAATCACAGATGCAGCCCTTGATGTGCTCACCAGCATGTGCCAGGAAATACAGAGGATAGATACCTGGCCAATTGTAAGAGATACATATTTATTCCCTTTTCCAAGAAAGGTGATACAACAGAATGTGGAAATTACAGAACAATATAATTGATATCACATGCAAGCAAAATTCTATTGAAGATCATTCAAAATTTACTAGAATAGTGCATAGGCTGAGAATTACCAAATGTTTAAGTTGAATTTAAAAGAGTCTGTGGCACCAATGATATCATTGCCAATGTCAGATGAATCCTGGCTGAAAGCAAAGAATAGCAGAAGAATGTCTATTTGTGCTTTGTTAACTATGCGAAGGCATTTGGGTGGATGCATCAAATTATGCATCCAAATTCTGGCTAACATGGAGAGTAACTGAAATACCATAATATTTAATTCTGTGCACACAAAATTTATACCTAGATCAAAAGGCTATTATGTGAACAGAGCAAGGAAACATTGTGTGGTTAAAATTAGGAAAGGTGTGCTTTGGGGTTGTCTCTTTTCTACATACTTATTCAATCTATATACTTAGCAAATTATTCAAGAAGCTAGACTCTTAGAAGAAGAATGTGGAATTAGGATTGGAGGAAGACTCATCAATAGCCTGCATTATGCATATGACACAACCTTGCTTGCTGACAGTGATGTGGAATTGAAGAGCTTGCTGAAGAATTTCAAAGAATACAGCCTTCAATATGGATTGTATTTTAACACTAAGAAAACTAATAAATACACTACATTCACTAAAATAATATAAACCAACTAATCACAACATTGTTTAGAGACAATAAGATCAGGGGGAGGGCCTTTGTATTTAAAAGTTGGTTGTTATTATATTTTGGAGGAACATTATTCTAAGTGGTATAGTACTCTTCCACCAATCCTGATGCCACAATTCTCCTCATAGAGCCCAGCCTTGCTTGCTGAAACTGAGGAGGACCTCATGCACTTGCTGCGAAGGGTCAAGGACTGCAGCCTTCAGTATGGCCTAAGGCTCAACATCAAGAAGACAAAGATTCTAGCCACTGGACCAATTAGCAGCATCAGGATGGATGATGAAGAGATTGAGAGTGTTCACAGCTTCATTTTGCTCAGCTCCACAGTTAACACTCTTGGTACCAGCAGTCAGGAAATCAAAAAGCGTATCGCGATGGGAAAGTCTGCCGTTAGGGACCTCTCAAAGGTACTCAGGAGCAACAGTGTCTCTCTGGAGACTAAGGTGCGCCGGATACAGGTCATGGTATTTGCAATCGCTTGTTATGCATCAGAGAGTTGGACAATGACTAGGGAGGACAGAAGGAGAGTGGATGCTTTTGTGCTGTGGTGCTGGAGAAGGGTACTGAATGTACCCTGGACTGCCAGGAAAACAAACAGATCCATCTTGGGGAGGATTAAACCAAGCTGCTCCTTGGAGGCAAGGATTCTGGGGCTTTGTCTGACATACTTTGGACATGTTGCCAGGAGGGACGGGTCCTTGGAGAGGGACATCATTCTTGGGAGGGTGGAGGGACAGCGCAGGAGGGGAAGACCCTCTATGAGATGGATTGATTCGGTGACTGGCGTAATCGGGATGGGTGTGTCAGAGGCGGTGCGGTTGGCGCAGGATAGAGCAGGGTTTAGAGCTGTTGTGCATAGGGTCGCTATGAGTCGGAAACGACTTGATGGCACATAGCAACAACAACAACATAGTACTCTTCTGTCAATGTTCTGTACTGAGGTAACCTGGGTTTGTTGTGATGTTAAACCTTGTGCTATTGGGGTGTCAAATGTCATAACAGTTACCCATGGGGGTCAGTGTTTGGTGGAGATCCCAGTTTAAGACAGATTTATAAACAGGAGTGACATCTACTTTCTAAACAACAGGCCTCGGGAAACTTCATGAATTTTGATAAATGACGATAGTTATAGTCTTCGGGTCTTTTGTTCTTAGGGTTACTATAAGTCATGCTCAACTCAATGGCAATCAACAACAACAACAATGAATCCAAACATATTTTCTTTAAGATTCTTAATTACTATGCTTATTAACTTCTTGTTTCTCTAATATGATGTAGTATATATGGACTGCTAATTAAAAGTTTGATTTAAATCCTCTGCAGCAGAAAATTGAGACAGTGTCCTCCCATAAATATTTACAACTTCAGAAACCCCAGTGGAGAGTATCCACAACTTGGAACCAACTTGATTTTAGTAAGTTTGGGTATGTTCAATGAATAATATCTCTGAGTCTAAAACAGTCCCAGGAACATGATCTTGTTGTTATGTGCCAGCGAGTTGACTAAGACTCACTGTGATCCTACGTAGAATAGCTCTTTTATCTTACTCTATGCTGGGCCAATCTCACTGTTTCTGACACACCTACTGTAATTTTACCAGTTATTTTGTCAATTCATCTCATCTGGGGTCTTCCTTTCTTGCACTGTTCTTCCAACCTTTCAAGCATGATATCCTTTACCAGGGGCTTGTACCTCCTAGCAACATGCCCAAAGTATGTGAGACAAAGCCTCAAAATCCTTGCCTCCAAGGACATAGGTACATATTGCCTCCTTTAGCAAGGACTAATGTCAATGGCTTTAGAGATATCTAGGCTACTGTGATGCTAAACACTGTGACACTGATGTGTCAAATGCAAGAGTGATTACCCATGGTGGACAGTGTTTGATGGAACTCTGAGATTAAAACAGGCATGGAAGGAGGAATGACATCCACTTCTAAAATAGCTTTCCTCTGGAAACTCTAATTTAGAGAAATGATGAAAGTTATTCAAGTGTTCATGTCTTTCATTCATAGGTTCACTATGACCTGACAGCACTTAGCAACAACAACAATACATATATAAATATCTCTATAGATAGATGTATAGATATAGCTATAGATATTTGTTTTTGTGGGCTGTCAAGTCAGAATCAACTCATAGCTGATCCTTCAACAGGTTTTTAGAAGCAGTAAATTGCACAAGAGGAGATTTCCCATTCTTCTCCCATGAAGTATCTGGTGGATTTGCAATGTTTCCCTTTGAGACTGAAGCATAGTTTCTTATCACTAGGCAACCAGAGCATCAGAGCTCCAAATATAAATCTAGAGAGTTGTTGGTTGTGTTTTTTGGGTTTTTTTGTTTGTTTTCATTCTCTGTTTCTAAGCTCCAAATCTGTGTTCTAAAGTCTATCAGGCATAAATTAATTTTCTTAACCTGTGCTATGTATGAAATTTTCTTCCTTCAAAATGTGCAATAAATCTTAAGAATTACACTTGTACATGTTGTTGTTGTTGTTGGTTTTCATTAAGTCAAGCATGACTCAGAAACTCTATGAACAAAAGACTTAATGTTATTGCATAACTGTCATTATTTCACCAAGTTCATAGAGTTTCCAGAGGCATGTGGTTTAGGAATTGGATGCCACTCCACCTTCCAAACCTGTTTTATAATTGGGAGCTCCACCAAACACGGTCCACATTGGGAAGCCATTCTGGTATTTGATACCCCAATGGTAAAAGGCTCAGCATCACAGCAACCCACTTTACTTCATACTGCACATTGACAAAGAGTGATGTACAAAGTGGAAGAGTGTTCCTCCACATATAACAGCACTAGTTTCACTTAACCATGGTTAAGTGTCATTAAGTCAAATATGACTGAGAGTAAGTTTTGCACAAAAATCCTAAACCCCATTCTATGACTAACATCATTCCTGTACAGAACTCTGTTCAAAAATACCATCATTTCTGTACTTTTAAAGAGTTTAAAGAGTTTGTGGAGTTTCCAGGGGCATTTTATTTTAGGAAGTGGATGCTACTCCTGCTTCCCAGAATAAAACAATCTGGAAGTTCATCCAAACACTGTACATAATAGGTACATGAAGGATAATAAATTAAGTACAACATTGAGAAGAATGAAAATTTCAGAACACTTGATTTCATTAATAAAGAAACTCTACCAAGAAACAATGTACCATACAGAACAAGGAGATATAATATAATTTTAAATCAGACAAGTTGTGTGTGTTGAGGCTGGATTATGACCACTTATTAAATCTGATGCTGAACAACTAATTTGAGAAGTTGTACGATGTGAAAAAACATGTGGCATCCTGATTGGAGAAAGACTCATCAACAATCAGCCTTTGGCATATGATACAATCATGACTGCTGAAAATGAAGAGTTATTGACTAAACTAAAAACCTGTAGCCATCAATATGGATTAAACCTCAACAAAAAGAAAACAGAAGTTGTTACAACTGGTCCAAAAATAAATATAATGTTAAATAGAAAAAAAAAGTTGAGAATAATTTCCAAGGATTTAATTTCACTTTGATACACAATCAACATCAAGGGTAAAGGCAGAATGGAACACATGCTACTCAGGAATTCTTTCAAGTGAAAGGATCAAGGATGTCATTTTAAAGGCTAAGGTGTACCTCACCTAAGCCATGGTGTTTCAAGATGCTTTTGGAATATGCATAAGTTGAACAATGAATAACAAAGACCAAAGAAAAATTGTAGTTTTTGAACTGTGGTGTCAACAAAGAATATTGAATTTATTTCCTATCAAGAAAAGTTGATTAAATACAATGTAGAATTGTAGAACAACGTAATTTCTATTAAAAGCAAGTAAAATCTTGCTGTAGATTATTTTAAAATAACTGGAACAGTATATTAACAGAGAAATATTAGAAATTAAAGCTGGATCCAGAATAAGTGATGAAACAAGGGATGTATATTGCTAATGTTGGGTGACAATTAACTGGATATAGAAAATATCAGAAAGTTTCTCAGCCGATGTTAGCAGCTGACCAGAGTACCTATTTGTGTCAAGTCTATTCTTGAGATAGTGTTCAAATTCAGATGTGATAAACTCAATATTGCAATTTTGTTCTAATGTACTTGTTTTCATTTTCTTCACCATTAATCTGAACATGCATATGTGTTTGCAACTGGCTTGTTTTGTCTGTTAATGTCGAACTACTAAACTCATTGTTTCTAATTTTTTCATTCCACTTACTGTTTGTTATTAACACATCTTTTTTTGCATGTTGTCTCAATTACAGACTACTGAAGTTGATGGAAATCCTCAGTTTCTTAAATTTATTTAGTGGTTTGTGTAAATATATGAATGATAGTTGCACTAACATGTATTCTTTATATGAGTACAGGTGTTATTCTAACAATGATAGTCATGTACTCTGGAAACATATTGAAAAGTTCTTTTTGACAATGAATGTGACACCATTCCTTTTCAACGTGTCCGCAGCATAATAGAGCAAATAATTGTCTGATTCAAAATGGTCAATACTAGTCCATCGCAGCTCAATAATGTCAAGGATTGGTAAATCTTATACATTGATAAATTAATTTTAATGAAAGTTTACAGAGGCTTAGGGCTTCCAGTCATTCATTGTTACACATTTCTCTCTGTCCACCGCCTCTCACCAACTTGACCTCATAGATATTTATAGACTAATGCAACCCCCCCTAAAAGCACCATATACCTTCTGCTCCAATGTGTATGGAACATTCTCTAGAATAGATCACATTCTAGATCACAAGGCAAGTATCAACAAATTAAAAAACATAGAAATAATATAAAACATCTTGTCAGACCATAATGCCACAAAATTAGAAATTAATAATAGGATGATAAAGGAGAAAAAAAAACCATACACTTTGAAGCTGAACAACAACTTGCTTGAACATGACTGGGTAGTAGAAGAAATAAAAAATGAAATTAAAAAGTTTCTTGAAATTAATGACAATGAAAACACCACTT
>NW_006399910.1:2427306-2429712 GCF_000299155.1 Elephantulus edwardii | reverse complement strand
TTAGAACCTCTACTTGGAATATTATTGCTTTTAATTTTTGACTCATGTACTTTTAACTTGTTAGTTAAATTTGTGTCTTCTAGGCTGCAACACTTCCATGACACATCTTCAAGGATGTGAACGTGTATGGCTAAGCACAATTGATAACAGTGCATCTCAATTCCAAAATCAATCTCCATAGTAGTCTATGTGTTTCCTACTGCCAAAGGGGCCCTTTAGAGTAGTGAGAGATCTTCATCCTGAAACCTACAGCGTCCTTTTTCAGCAGGAAGTAGTTAAGAGAATAAGCCATCCGCTTTTCCTTATGAATCAGAGTGAAGTCTCTCTCAGGGAGAAGTGATAGGGAATGGCAAAGGACACACTGACAAAGGAGATTAATCAGAACTGGCTTTGACAAACATTTTGGCAATTAGACAATTAAAACAGACATTCAAGGGGTGAAAAAAAAGAAGAACAAACTAGGGAGGAGAGTAAAGAAAACACTGCAACAATGAAAGAACGAAAACTCAAAATCTCTGTAAATGTTCATTAAAACTAATAAAATTTAATAATAAAAAAACCCAAACAAATAAACACTTCTCTCCGTCATCTGTTTCAATGCAGGATACATTATTTATCCCCTCTTTCTCAGTCTTCTCTCAACCTTGATGTCAGTCCCATTTTTGAATAGTTGCTTTATGCAATATTTGTCCTTTTGTGATATAATTCACTCAGCATAATGTCCTCCAGAATCACCCATTTTGTATAATATTTCATGAGTTCCTTGTTTTTCAAGGCAGGGTAGTATTCCATTGTGTGAATATACCAGAGCACCTCTGTCCATTGATTTGTTGATGGGGCACTTGGGTTGTTTCCAACTCTTTGCTATTGTGAACAAAGCTGCAATAAACCTGGGTGTGCATGAGATGTTTTCAATTTCTTATAATTGGAAAAAAGTTATCCTCAACCGTTCCCTTCAGGCTATCCATTACACTACTCTTGTTGTCTTCCAAACTTATCACAAAAGATACTCCTCTTGGGGTACCAAGGTCAGATTTATCTTCTCATCAAAGTTAGATTCTTCTCTTTTCCACTAGGTTCATGAGGAATCCTCTTCCTCAATATTCAGTGAGACATAGGCATTATTATCAAACCAAATTATCAATTCATAAATTCTCCAAAGTTCATCACCTAACTCTGTTCAGTCCACACTTTCCTCTGCCTATTTTCAGGAAGACGCTAGTTTTCTCTGGTAAGAGGATAAGTGTAGATAATGAGGTGTGGTGTTGTTTTTTTTTTTCTTAAACTACAGATTTGCATTAAGGAAAGAGAATAGTAACAATAATTATAACAAATAACATACACAACACTTTTAATTAAGTAGCTAATTTGTTCACACAAATTACTTTTGAAGAAAAATATATTTATCTTCATATTAAAGGTCAAGTCTAAGAACACTTTCAATTATTTATTGTCTACTAACTGGCCAGTAGTGTTCTTTGTGCCGAGATACTGCCATTAAGAAGACTGAAAAAAAATTGCCATGAAGCATACAATCTATAAGACAAACTGTACAGAAATTAGTAAGTAGAATACATGTGTTATTTTTTTTTTCTAGAGGGTCGTAAATTTAAAGAAATAGGCTAGAATCAGGGAATAGTTACATGGAATTAAGGGATTGAAATGGAATTTGCAATCTTAGACAGATTTTTTAAAATGTATATTTCGGGTTAAATAATTAATAGTTATATAAAAATATTTGAAATAATAAAAATATAAACAAGAATGAAAGTATAAAATAAAGAACATTATTAAATGCTATAGTAATAATGATTCCAATAAAAACATGCTGCTACTAATAATAATTGCTTTTTTAATAGAGTTCAGATCCATTTCAATCTAGAGTTTGTTGCCTGAAACATTATTTTATTAGTAGTAACATTTAATGGCAATACCTATAGTTCTGGCTGATAATTGAGTTAGTGAAGTCGTTAATTTACACACACACACACACACACACACACTCTCTCCAGCACTTACTCTGGTGTTAATCATTGTCCAGGATGTGTACTAGTGATTTTATATTGGATAATTTCTTCAGGCCATAAACAAAGCTTCCACTTTTATTTCTAACAAATGCGTCAGCATAACACATTTCCACTCATATCAGTTTTCACTGGAAAGGGAATGGAGTCCCACCTTCATTTACCAGAAACTCATCCCATTCTAATCATATTTAAATAATCTAAAAAGAAATTTAAAATATCAGTCCTCTTGGACTTTGGTGGAGTTTTTAACAACTTTCGAAACATTGGGTTATTGGGGAGCTCTGGTGGCCTAGTGGCAAGGAGCTGCAACTACAATCCCAGAGGCGCACGGTTCAAATCCACCAGATGCTCTGCCGGGAAAGGAGGGACAATCTCCTCC
>NW_006399910.1:2417123-2426866 GCF_000299155.1 Elephantulus edwardii | reverse complement strand
AGGACCTGTCTCTCCTTACAACATGTCCAAAGTATGTCAGACGAAGCCCCAGAATCCTTGCCTCCAAGGAGTAGCCTGGTTTAACCCTCTCCAGGATCACTCTGGAAAGTTAAGTATTAAAAATTTGTTGATCACAATAGTATTAAAAGATGAGCCCTGAACCTCAGCATTAGACTTTAGTATATCAACAATCATGAAAATAGCTTAGGAGTTGTCAAAATTTTGCTATTATTTATGGAAGTCAGAAGGAGCTGAGGAAGACATTATGGCAACTAACAATTATATTGAGTAAATTAAGACTCTAAAATTACTGAAGTATTTTTTTCCACAAGATTATACCATGAGTCAAGCATGAGTGACTCTTATATCAATGCATATAACCCATTGTCAATCAATTTTATCATATACGGAAAGAAAAAGATAATACAACTAGTATTATTCATGTAATTATGTCTTTCCAATTTCCATTGTTGTTGCTGTTGTTGATTACCATCCAGTTGAGCATGACTCATAGCAACCCAACGAACAAAAGGCCTGCAGCCTTTCTCCAACCATCATCATTTATCAAAGTTCATAGACTTTCCAGAAGCATGTCGTTTAGGAAGTGGATGCCATTTATACTTCCAAAATAAGAAGGGGGAAAAAAGACATGAGTTTTATTTTTCCCATTGTATCTAAGAAAAATAAAGCTCAAAAATGTAAATAACTTGCACAAATTCACAGAGCTAGAAAATCAAAACCAAAATTCGTGATGCCATCTTTCCTTACTGCTGGTTTATAATCCACGACTTCTTCGGAGCCACTCTTAACCCTGTGGATGCTTGAAAAGGAGGGTAATGCCTCATTCTATACAAACTGTGCTGGTGTTTGGGAGGGTTTTCTTTTGACTATAAAGATGAATGACAGATACCCAGAGTGCCAGTGGAGGAAGTGTTAACATTTCCTGTAGGCAGGGCACTCTGTGTTCCAGATTCCTATTCAGTGGAAAAGGAGAAAGAGAAGGGGCATAGAGCATTCAGTGTGGATGCTACTCAGAATGGCACACAATTGAAACATTTCTGTGGCTTGGTTGACCTTTCCTAACTGAAACCACTGAAAGCAAAACCAAAGATAAGAAGGGACCCCAGTGTTTGCATTATCTCCACTGTGTTAACTCTCCCTGAGGATGTAAATGCTTAAACAGAAAAAGACTACAACTTCCTTCCATGTAGCAGCTGGTGGGTTCAAACAGCTTATCTTTTGATCACTAGACCAATGATTACTCACTGTTCCACCATGGCTTCTTCTCTGCTGTGTAAGTAAGAACATTGTGCTTGGGGTTTTACCTGAAAGCCACAATCACGTATCCTAGGGAGAGAGCTGAGTAGGATCCTAGCCCAGCAGACGTGTGCTCTCCAGGCCTTCACACAGTCCCTCATGCATCCAGAAGAAACAGGAAAAGGGCTCATTCAGTGGCAGTTAAAAGAAGAACAAGGATTCAAGGCACATGATGCCGTTTACTCAGGGCCATGGAGGTAACTGGGAGTGAGATGAGGTGCTGTTCTTACCTAGAGTGAAACTAAGATCACTGGAAAAGGGAATATTCAGAGATATCTTAGTACATACATCTAAAGGGACAAATACAATTGATGCAAACAAGGGATGAGAGTGACATAGAGAAACAAACACAAAAATAGCCCTGGAAGAATGGGAAGTAGGGTAAGGGCTAGGAGACATCACTCAAAGATGCAGGGACCCTGGAAGAAGAATGCCTTGCTTCACACTTTTCCTCACTGCCAACCTTGTTTAACATCGATAGAATAATTATTAAGGCCCAATTATACAATAAGCTGCAATGATTTATGATGCTCTACAACCAGCACTGAATCAACCTGTCTCAGTAGCTGTAAGTCTGCATAAAGTTTTAATTACTAACATCATAAAGTGGCCAAAGCATATGGAGAAAAATGGATTATGAATTTATGATGCAGTGAATTTTCTTGCTGAGCAGCTGTCCTCCTGACCAGGGCCTGGTGGCAGGGTGATGAAAGTCACAGAGGAGAAGCCACATGTTTGCTACATTTTCTCCTTTAGAAACGGATACTAACAGCAATCTGGAATAAGAAGAGCATTACAAAGTGGAATGGGGCAGGGGTAGTGAGGGGGAGGGAAAAAATGTGCAACAATAAATGAATACAAAACAAACAAACAAAATAAAGAGAGACCAGGCACTAGTTCTGGGAGAATAAGGCAGAGGGAACGCCAAGGGCCATCAGCTGACCTAATGACATCTCCCTTCTAATCTCTGATGACAATGACATACTACTCTAGATTGGAAGATCCTAGGACCAAATTGAACCTGGGAATAATCTGGGGTTTCTTAGTAATTCAGCAACATTGCTTATATAAATATCTCCCTAGTTGATAGTCTATTCTTTTTATTTTGCCTGAAAGATTCTGTATCAGTAAGCATTTATTAAGAACCACGTGTATGTACAAGCATGCAAAGAATGCTCTATGTGTGCACACAGAATCCTGGACACAGGCTTGTAGGGGATAATTTTGTAGGGCCATCACAGTGACCCTGTGAGTGTCACTGAGTCTTTCCTTGTGACTACAACCACACTTCTGCTCCTTCCTCAGTCCTTCACTTCCCCCTCAGGGCTGATTTAGGAAGGTTGATTGATCCCTTGTGAATTTTCTGTATAATAATCTCAATCTCAGGGTTGACTTCTTGGGGAAGCTAATTTACAAAGTTGTGTATATTATTTGTGGAAACCTCAGTCGCTTGTATCAGCACCCAGAGTTCTGCACAGCATGTGGGAAACTAAAAAGGCACTTCCATTGATTCATATGCCCAGGAAGCACTTATAAATGCACACATTTCATCAGTGTTTACTGTGTGTCAGGTAGGCACTTGCCGGTTATTAGGGATACAGAGGAAAACAGTTCTGCACTCCAACAGTTCGTGGTCTAATCAAGAAGACAAACAGTAACGACGTCATATAGAAGGAGCCTTGGCACAGGGTGCTATGTGTTGTGATACTAACCAAAAGTACAGCAATTTGAACTCACCAACTGTTCCAAAGGTGGAAGATGGACAGGCTTCTTCCAGATCTATGCTGTGGCTTTTGTCTAGTTTTGGTGCTCAGTGTGGAAAGTGTCTGGGTAGCACAAATAATTTGTTCTCATGTATTAACTCAAAGACTGGCATTTAGAACCCAGCCAAAGGTATTTGGTAAGAAAGACCTGGTGATGGTGAACTGCATCTGTGAAAGATTGTCAAAACCCAAATGAAACTGTCACTAAATGGATCTCAATTCCTAGCAAAGTCCATTGGATTTCGGAAGCTTCTTTGCAGGAGGAAACTGTCCCTCTTTCTCCAAGGAATAGCTGCTGAATTTGATCCTACAATCTTTCAATTAGGATTCTGTTGCACCCTAGAACACTTGTAGAACCCTAAAGATCATTCCTTAGAAAAGTTTACAGTGCTTTTCTGCAACACGTGGAACCACCATGAGTCAGAATCCAAACAATAGGCAACAAGTGTAATTTGTTTTATTCAGTGTGGTAAATGGAGGAAATAATGACTTACTGGGAATTATGAAAACACTGAAAGGGTCAAGGAAGTTTCTCTGGAAATGGTAGCAGTTGAGTTGAGTAGGAATGTCAGCCATATGCTACTCTGGACTGGACACACACTTAGGAGGATGCTCAGCAAAGAAGGACAGGCTGTGACAGCTGGTATTAAAAATGAGCTGATGCTCACACCCAGTACCAAAATTCCAGGAAAAATCTGCCTACCTCCCAGGCTGCCCATCTGTGTCTCACTTTGAGTCTCATTTCCTGATTTCTCCTAGATTAAAATTATAGCAATCACAGAGTACTGAAACATCCTCTGAGTAACCCACAGGCTTTGCAGAAAAAATGGGGAATCTATATATATTAAGAAAGTTGGTAATCTTTGTAGTAAGGTCACCAAAATTGTGTGCTTGACGCATGCAGATACCAAGAAAAAGAAAAACATACAACTGTTGGTTCCAACTCAATGGCACATAACAAACAAAATTGCCACTAATTTTTACTGCTATGCATCACCTCGTGTTATAGCATGGCTTTTTGTGTTTCTCAAAACATTGCAAGGCAGCTACTTAGTATGATTCAATTTTTATATAGTAATGAATCAGTAAATAAGGTTTTCTTTAGAACCAATAAACAGGACTTTTAATGTCTTTTCTTATCCCCTAGCAGCTGAATAGATAGATATGCCTTTATTCAATTTATTTTTAAAAGCTTTTAGTTTGGTTGAGAGTGAGCACTCTCCTGTTGCTTGTAGGGAGACAAGACTGAGGCATCCATGGGGTTGTAGTTACCTCCATATGGGAATCTTTGCCTCCGTGGCTGCAGGGCCATCCCAGAGGCCAAACAGGACAAGAGACTTTAGTGTGCAGACCTCACATGCAGAGGAAAGAATTTTCTTGGTTCCCTGGGACAAAGAGTTGACCCATGAGCCTCTGTATACAGATGGCCCAGGCTGATCTCCTGTCACACCAAAGGAGAGACAAAGGAACACACCATGTAACTGGAAAAAAAGGTTAGGAGAGGTGTGGACTCTGTGCTGAGAGCAAACACTCTCCATTGCTTGTAGGGAGATAGGACTGAGGTTTCCCTGGGGTTGTAGGTACCTCTGAGAGTCCTTGCCTCTGTGGTTGTGGGTCCATCCAAGGGGCCAAACAGAACAAGAGATTTTAGTACAATGAACTTCAGGCAGAGGGAAGGGATTCTTGTAGCTCTCTGCAAGAGAGAGGGAAGGCTGTTTTGAGACCTCCTACATGCAAGCTGCTTGAGCTGGACACCCTGATCTCTAATCTCTGTCTCCTGTCCAGAGACAAAGGAAGACATTAAGCTCTAGGAGATAAAGCGGATGAGAAATTGCTTGAGTAGAACACCTAGTATCACACCACTTAGCTGCTCCATGTATGATGATGTTAGGGGACTACTTAAAAGTGAGATTCTTCACAGCACAGGGTAGAAAAGGGAAAACCTAAGGAATTCTGGAAAGTCAAATTTTCCCTGAAAAGACTTAGAGTGGAGTGAGTACCTCACCACATTTAATGTGACAACTAACTAGTAACATTATAAAGGCAAGAATCACCAGCAGAAACTATAGTAACAACTTAACACTTATCGAGGAAAAATTTCACATGAAGTCAAGAAAGCAACAGGCATCAAACACCATTAAAAAAATTAATCCTAAAAAAAAGAAACCCAAGAAATAAACCCAGAAAATATTAAAGACTTCATGAATCAAGAAGGTACATAATATGTTGATATGGTGACCTTCAAATAGCCACTAATAAAATTATAAATGATAGAAGAAACAAAGGAAGTGACAGATAATGGGAACAACCTAGAGATTGAGAACCTGAAAAAAATATATTAATAAAGATTTATTTGAACAGCTACAGAAGAAGATGCAAATGATGAAAGAAACAATGAAAAACAAGAAAGCAAATACTCAAGAGACATGGAGCCACAAGAAATACATTGATGAGGAGAAACTTGCACAAGTAGAGAAGAAAATGAAAAAAACAGAAAAAAGAATTGAAGCTATAGGTAAAAGACATGCAAGAACTTAAAAAATCTATTTCAAGATAGAGAGGGCTAACCCTAACCCTAACCCTGTTAGAACACAACTGGGTTACAGAAGAAATAAAGACATCGAGGTTAGGAGGAGACTGAGAAAGATAAGATAAATAATGTATACTGTATTGAAACAGATGAGGGAGAAAACTATTTAAAAGGGACATGTGATTAGGTATTATTGTCATGACGGGAGTCCAGAATGAAGGCTACATAGTGGACAAAGCTTCAGAATTCTTGCCTTCAAGGAGCAGCCTGGTCTCATCCTTTCTAGGACAAATCTGTTCATTCTCTTGATACACTTTGGATATGTTGCAAGGAGGGATCAGTCTTTGAGGAGGGACATTATGAGGGTGGAGGGACAGTGCAAGAGAGGAAGATCTTAGATGAGATGGATTGATTCAGCAACTAGGGTAATGGGGGTAGGTGTATCAGAGACAAGAGGATTGGCACAGGATAGAGCAGGGTTTAAGGCTGTTGTACATGGAGTCACTATGATGACACATAACAACAATAGAAACATCTTCATCAAATAAAAAAAAGAATAACAATCTAACCCAACAGCCTCTAGAAGAAAGGAAATTAAAGTATAAGAGCTGAAATAAAAGAGTTAGAAAACAGAAAAACAATTGAAAACATCAATAATAACAGGAGCTGGTTTTTAGAAAGGGTCAATAAAATTGATAAACCATTGGCAAATTTAAGAAATGAGAAAAAGGAAAAGCAACAAATAATTAAGGAATTATAGAAGTGACATCACAACAGAACCAGAGGAAATTAAATATATGATATTGAATTATTATAAAAAGCTATGAGAAAAAAAAGCTATGAGCAAGAGCCTGTGGTGATGAAGGAGGAATTTCAAATTACTCTGAAAGAATTGACAAAAAACAAGACTCCAGGAGTTGACAGCATACCAGTTGGCATATTTTAACAAACAGATGCTGCTCTGGATGTGCTCACTAGGTTGTGCCAAGAAATCTGGAGGACAGTCACCTGACCAATAGACTGAAAGAGCTTGATATTTGTTCCCATTTCAAAGAAAGGTGACCCGACAGAGAGAAGAAATTATAGAACAATATAATTAATATCACATTCAAGGAAGATTCTGCTGAAAATTTTCCAAAATAAACAACTGCTAGATGTGCAGGCTGGTTTTAGAAGAGGTCATGGTACTAGAGATAGTATAGCTAATGTTAGATGGATCTTGGCAGAAAGCAGAGAGTACCAGGGTCTATTTTTGTTTCATTTACTACGCAAAGGCTTTTGACTGTGTGGATCACAACAAGCTGTGGCTGACCCAGAAGAAGGGAATCCCAGAACATTTGATTGTGCTTACGCGAAATCTATACTTGAACCAAGAGGCAGTCATCAGATCAGAGCAAGGAGACACAGCATGGTTCAAAATCTAGAAGAGTGTCTGCCAGGGATGTATTCTACCTCCATACCTTTTTGGTCTGTATACAGAACACAACATTCGGGATGCTGGGCTGTATGAAGATGAATATGGCATCGGGATTAGCAGAAGATTCATCAACAACTTGCATTATGCAGATGACACAATCCTGCTTTCTGGGACTGAGGAGTACCTGAAACATTTGTTGCAGAAGGTCAAGGACCACACCCTTCAAAATGGATTGTAGCTCAGCATGAAGAAAACAAAAGATGCTCACTACTGGGCCGTTAGCAGCATCAGTATGGACAGTGAAGTGATTGAAATGGTTAACAGTTTTAGTTTGCTTGGCTCCACAATCTTGGTACCAGCAACCAGGAAATTAAAAGATAAACTGCATATGGAAAATCAACTGTCTGGACATCAATAGCAAAAACATCAGACTGGAAACTAAGGTGTGTCTTATCCAGGCCATAGTCTTCACAATAGTGTGCTATGTGTCAGAGAGCTGGACAGTAACAAGGTATGATAGAAAGAGAATTGATACCTTTAAGCTGTGATGCTGGAGAAGACTGCTGAATGAATATACCATGGACTGCTAAGAGAACAAATAGGTTAGTCCTGGAGAAGGTGAAACCTAGCTGTTCCTTGGAGGCAAGGATTCTGAAGCTTTGTTTAACATACTTTGTTTGGGTAGGTTGCAAGGAAAGAAGTCTTTGGAGAGGGACATCATGGTTGGGAGGGTGGAGGGCCAACTAAAGAGAAGAAGAACCTTGATGAGATAGATTGATTTAGTGATTGGGATATTGGGAGTAGGTGTGTTGGAGACAAGAGCTTGGCAGAGCATAGAGCAGGGTTTAGGGCTCTGGTACATAGGGTCACTGAGTTGCAAGGAACTTGACAGCACATAACAACAACAACAATACTCATAAATTTGAAAACTTAGAAGAAATGGACAAATTCCTTGAAACTCATGCCCTACCCCAATTGACAAGGTCAAATATAGAACACTAGAAAAGACCCTTCACAAAAGAAGAAATTGAGCAGATAATACAATGGCTCCCCCACAAAAAAAGTCCAGATGGCTTCACAATTGAATTCTACCAAACCTCAGAGAAGATTTATCACCAATTCTACTTAGATTGTTTCAAAATACAGAGAAAAAGAAGGAACACTCCCAGAGACATTCTATGATACATTCATAACCCTAATACCAAAACCAGGCAAAGATATTAGCAAAAAAGAAGTCTACAGACCAATACCTCTCATGAACATAGACACAAAAATCCTTAACAAAATCCTAGCCAATAGAATCTAAAAGCACATGAAAAAGTAATTCATCATGATCTAGTGGGATTCATAAGAGGGAAGCAAGAATGGTTCAATATAAGAAAAACAACCAATGTAATTCACCACATTAACAAAACCAATAACAAGAAACATATGATTCTAGCAATTGATACAGAAAAAGCATTTGACGAAATTCAATCCCCTTTCCTGATTAAGACACTCAGCAAAATTGGGATAGAAAGAAATTTTCTCAACATAGTCAAAAGTATATATACAAAATCAAGAGCAAATATCACTCTCAATGGAGAAAGACTAAAAGTATTTTCTTTGTGAATAGGGACCAGACAATCATGTCCACTGCCACCACTGCCATTAAATATTCTACTGGATGTACTTGCAAGGGAAATATGACAAGAGAAGAAAAGAAAAGGCATCCTGATCTGCAAAGAGGTGGTTAAACTGTCACTCTATGCAGATGGTATGATAGTGTGCTGAGAAAACTCTGGGACTCAACAGAAAACCTGTTCGAGTTAGTAGTTCAGTGAGTGGCAGGATACAAGATCAAGATCCAAAAATCAATGGGATTCCTCTGCTGTAACAAAGAGAACTCAGAGAAGGAAATGAAGGGAGCAATAACATTACAATAGCCAACCACAAATTGAGATACTTGGGAGTGAACATAGCACTAGATACAAAAGACCTGTACGAAGAAAACTAGAGAACATTTCTGTAAGAGTCAATAAAAGAATGAGAAAATGTGTCCTGCTAATGGATAGGAAGACTCAATATGGTGAAAATGTCAATCTTACCAAAGGGAATCTACATGTTCAACACAATCACAACACAGTTACTAAATTCATTTCTTTAGGAGATTGAGAGGAAAATTGTCAAGTTTATTTGGAGAGGAACTAGATCCTGAATAAACAAAGCACTTCTAAAAAACAAAATTAAGTGGGAGGCATAGCCTTATTACACAGTAGTAGCAACCTCAACAGCGTGGTTTGGTACAATAACAGGCACATAGACCAATGGAACATAATTGAGAACCGAGAAATGGACCCATCTATCTACAGTCATCAACTCATATTTGACAAGTGAAAAAAAAAAACCCTATCAAATGGGGAAATGTTTACCTCTTAAACAAACAGTGCTGGAAAACTGGATTGCTGCTGTAGAAAGCTAAAACAGGATCCATAGCTCACATCATACACAAAAATCAACTCATGGTGAATCAGAGACCTCAGAATAAAGCCTCAAACCATAAAACTCATAAGAGATAAACCAGTAACAAGGTTGTAAGGTGTAGTCTATAGTGTAAAGAGACTGACAAATACAACCAGAAATACACTATCTGAAGAGAATAAAATTGATGAATGGGACCTTCTGAAGACAAAATCTCTGTATTCATAAGATGCTTTTTCCAACAGGGTGAAAAAAA
>NW_006399910.1:2395497-2416443 GCF_000299155.1 Elephantulus edwardii | reverse complement strand
TAGGACCATTATTATAGAGTGTGTACGAGCATCCAAGGTCAGGGAGGCTTAAATATTGGGTCACACAATTTGTTGGGTGGAGAGAAGAATTGGTAAAGCAAAGGGGAAAATCTGGTGTGAAAAACATTGTATACAAACTTTATGGACTTTGTACGTTAAAAAAAGTATAATATAAAATGTAAAAAAAAAAAACCAAAACCCAAACCCACAACCAAAAACACAATGATAATAAAAAAGCTTTTAGTTTCTTTAATAATGAAATTAATCTGATTTCACTTTTCTCTCTCCCATGTGTGTGTTTGTGTTCAGAACTATTAAAGTCATTACCTCTCCAGTTAAAATATAACTCATGAGGCTGGTGATAGAATGATAGAAATCTGTGCAATCCATGATTTATTCATAGCAAATACCTAAGAAACATAAATGTAGGCCATACACATGAATTTTACTTGATGAGATACACAGATATCAGATTGATTACATCTGTGGAAGGAAACTTTGGAGAAGTTCAATATCAGCAGTTAAAACTAAGCCAGGTGCTGATTGTGGAATGGACCATCAACTGTTCATATGCAAGTTCAAATTAAAACTAAAGAAGGTTAAATCATGTCCACAGGAATAAAAATTTGACTTTGACTCTATCTCCCATAAATTTAAAAACCAACTCAGGAATAGTTTGAGGCCTTCAAGACTAATGACCGAAGACTAAATAAGCTGTGGGAAGATAGCAAGAAAATTGTTAATGAAAAATGCAAAAGTCCTTACTAAGAAGGAAGAAGAAAAAAAGACCAAAATGGATGTCAGAAGAGACTCTGAATATTGCACTAGAGGGCTGAAAAGAAAAAAAAAATAGAATGAAAGAAAAAAGGGAAGACATCAAGATGTAAAAGAGCTAAATAGAAGATTTCAAAGGGCCACTTGGAAAGACAAGGCAAAATATTATAATGAAATGTTCAAGTAGTTGGAGTCAGAAAATTAAAGTGGCTAAATGCCCTCAGCATTTCTTAAGCTGAAAGAACTAAAGAATAAATTAAAGCCACTATTTGCAATGCTTAAGGATGCCATGGGCAGAACATTGAATGATTCAAGAAGCATTAATTGCAGATGGAAGGACTACACAGAGGCATTGTACCAAAAAGAATTGGCTGACAAAAGAATTTCAAGAAACAACATATGAGCAAGAGGCAATGATGATGGAGGAAGTGCAAGCTACTTTGAAAGACTTGAGGAAAAAAATAATCAAGCTTTGATGAAATACCCATTGAGGTATTTGAACAAACAGATGATGCCCTGCATGTGCTCACCAAGTTGTGCCAAGAAATCTAGAGGACATCTAGTTGGCCAACTGAGTAGAAGAGATTCAGATTTATTTCTATTAACAAAAAAAAAGGCCACCCAATAGATTGTGGAAATTATTGACCAATATTACTAATATCACATAATAGTAAAATCCTGATGAAAATTATCCGGAAAAGACTTGAACAGTACCTTGACAGAGAACTACCAGAAATACAGGCTGGGTTTAGGAGAGGTCATGGAACTAGGGACATTTTTTTCAATGTCAGATAAATCTTGGCAGAAAGCAGAGAGTACCAGAAGAATGTCTATCTGTGTTTCATTGCAAAGAATTTCAGTTCAAATGCAAAGGCATTTGACTTCGTGGATCACAATAAATTTTGGCTAACCTTGAGGAAAATGGGAATCTCAGAACATATGATCCTGCTTATACAAAACCTAAGCTTGGATCAAGAAGCAATCCTCAGAACAGAGCAAGGAAACACTGCATAGTTCAAAATCAGGAAAAGGAGTGCATTTGGGACGTATCCTGTCTGCATACCTTTTCAATCCGTATGCAGAACAGATTATTCAGGAAGCAGGTCTTTATGAGGAGGAGTGTGGCATCAAGATTGGAGGAAGACTCATTAACAACCTAAGATATGCAAATGACACAATCTTGTTTGTTGAAACTGAAGAAGACCTGAAGCACTTGCTGAAAAAGATCAAGGACTGTAGTCGTCAATATGGATTGAAGTTCAACATCAAGAAGACAAAGATTCTAACCACTGGGCCAATTGGCAACACCATATTAGGTGGAGAAGTGATTGAGGTTGTTAGCAATTACAGCTTGTTCTGATCCCCAATCAGCACTTTTACCACCAGCAGTCAAGAAATCAAAAGATGAATTGCATTGGGAAAATCTGCTATCATGGTCCTCTCCAGAGTGCTGAAGAGCAACGAGGTCAGGCTAGAGATAAAGGTGCACCTAATCCAGGCCATAGTCTTCTCAATTACTTGTTATGCTTCGGAGAGTTGGACAATGACTAAGGATGACAGAAGAAGAATAGATGCCTTTAAGTTGTGATGCTGGAGAAGAGACTTGAACATACCCGGGACTGCCAAGAAAACAAATTGGTCCATCTTGGAGAGGGTGAATTCAAGTCTCTCTTGGAGGCTAGGATATTGAAACTCCACCTCACTTACTTTGGGCACTTGAGAAGGAAATCATGCTTGGAAGGGTGGATGGACAGCACAGGGTAGGGAGACCCCCGGATGAGATGGATTGATACAGTAACTGGGGCTTGGGGGTTAGTGTGTCGAAGTTAGTGAGACTGGATCAGGACTGGGAAGGGTTCAGAGCTTCTGTACATAGGTTTGCTATACAATGTAGGCCACTCAGTGGCACATAAAAACAATAACATACTATGACAGGTTTGAAAGCAGGAGTGTCATCATTTGCTAAATAACACACCTCCGGAGACTCTGAACTTGGATAAGTGTTGACAGTTGTAGTGGGGCTTAAGGCCTTTTGTTCATAGAGTCACTATGAGTTGTTTTCGACTCAAAGGCAAACAACAACAACAACATTTGAGGGAAGAGCTAAAACCTAACTTGTCACTTAAGAGTCAAAGTAGAATTGACCCATAGAGATTCCAAGACTATAATCTATATAGAATCAGGCTGGTATATCTTCTTCCCATAATGATACTGCTAAATTTGAACAACTAACCTCTCTTTTCGTAGTCAAACATTTTATGTCACCACCAGAGCTCCCCTAAAGTACTAAAGGGAGTAAATAATTCAATGAGTTGCCTGATGTTATCAAAGACACTAACCTGGAAGTTTGGATACCAATTTTTCTAGCTCAGTTTAGAACAAATAATAATCCTCTTTTGTTCATATTATCAAAGAACAAATACAGTTTCATTTTACAATATATGTAGTAATTACCTTTTCTAGTTGAAATTTATTATGTTTCTTAATATTATATTTGGTATAGGAGCTGGTGAATATTTGTGATGTATGAAACAGACATAAGACAGAAAAGCAATAACTAATAAATATAAAAAAATGTTCAATGTCAATAGTAAATTAAAATGAAATAATACAAAAAGGAAGAAAGATTTGTCACTTCTTAGCTATCAAACTAAACTACTCAATATCAGTAGTTTTGAAAAGATATGAGTCTTTTGCACAAGGCACATGTGTGTATAAATTGAATTATTGCAAAGGGTAGCTTCACAGTTTGTGTTTAGAATCATAAAATATACGTTACCTTCCTAACATATTGTGATTCTAATGATTTCTGTTAGAAAAAAATTACACCTATCCACAGATTGATCCACCACCTAACAAAAAGTGGTATAGTTTAAGTTTTCCCTTGTAGAACTTTTATACTATCAAGTTAAAAAAAAACACATCACCACCAAAACCTGGAAGGGACTCAAACTCATTGCTGTTGAGTCAGAATTGACTCATAATTGATCATCAGGTGAGTTTCTGAGTATGTAAATCACCTATGAATTTGTTCATCTTCCAAGAAGCCTTTGGTGGATTCTAACTGCACGTCAACAGAAAAGCTCATCATGAATGTTCAGTAGCTAGCTGACTGAAGAATGTTATTGTTATGTGCCGTCAAGTCACCTGTGATCTTAGCAACTCTATGTACAATAGCACTGATATCTGCTCTATCTTGTGCCAACTTTATTGTCTCTGACACACCTACCCTCATTACCCTAGTCACTGAAATCAATCTATCTCATCTAGGATCTTCCTCTCTTTTTCGGCGCTTCCACCCTTCCAAGCATGATGTCTCTCTCCAAGGATTGGTCCCACCTTGCAATATGCTCAAAGTATGTCAGACGAAGCCTCAGAATCCTTGTCTTCAAGGAGCAACCTGGTTTCACCCTCTGTAGGATAATCCTGTCTGTTCTGGTAGTCCATGGTATATTCAACACTCTTCTCCAGCAATACAGCTCAAAGGCATCAATTTTCTTTCAATCATCCTGAGTCATTGTCCAGATCTCTGACACCTAGCAAGCAATTGCAAAGACCCTGGCTTGGATCAGGTGCACTTTAGTCTACATACTATCATTTGTTGCTCCTCAGTACTCTGGAAAGGTCCCTGACAACTGACTTTCCAAATCAAATACATCTGATTTCCTGGCTGCTGGTACTAAGAGGGTTGATTGCAGAGCAAAACTACAGTTGTTAACAATCTAATCTTTTCACCATCTATCATGATGCTACCAATCAGCCCAGTGGTGAGAATTTTTATTTTCTTGATATTGAGCTTCAATCCATAGTGAAGGCTGCAGTCCTTGACCTATTGCAACAAGTGCTTCAGGTCCTCCTCAGTTCCAGCAAGCGGCTATGTCATTTGCATAACACAGGTTGTTGATGAGTCTTCCTCCAATTATGATGCTTCATTCCTCCTCATACAGACCAATCTCCCAGATGATCTATTCTGAATATAGATTGACAAGGTTTGGAGAAAGGATACAAGGAAAAGCCCCTCCTAGCAACATGCTTAATGTATGTGAGATTTCATCATTCTTAATTTCAAGGAGCACTCTGGCAGCACCTTCTCCAAGATATATCTGTTTGTTTTTTTCAGCACTCCATGGGTTATTCAGCATCCTTCTGCAACACCACAGCTTAAATGAAACAATTTTTCTTCTGTCATTTTATTTTTCAACTCCCAGCAGCATAGCAAGTGATTAAAAAAGATCATGGTCTGAATCAGGCACACTTTGGTCTTCAAACTTATATCATTGCTCCTTAGTAATTTGAAGAGGTCCCTGATTGTGGACCAAGTTACCAGTACAACAGGAATTCACATGCAATGTCCAAAAGGGAATTATCTTATAAAATTAAGAAATTAATTACCTAGATATATAGTTTGTCTTCTATGTACAATTTTCATTTTGGGTGTTCAACATTAACTGATTTAGAAATATTATATTGATTTAATGAATTTATATTTGCCCTTGAAAATTCTATATGTTGGTAACAAAATCAAACACATCTGGAGCTATGTAGTGATAAGTAAAACATACAGGTATCAATACACAAAAAGTAATAAAGCACAAAGTCTGTTTTTCAAAAAATTCTATAAGCTAAGACATATGCATTGTGTATGTGTGTATATAAATATATGTTTTTGTTGTTGTTGATCGCAGTCAGTTGAGCATGACTCATAGCAACACTATGAACAAAAGATCTGAATCATTTCCGTAATTATGATCGCTTCTCAAAGTTCATAAGAGTTTTTAGAGGCATGTTGTTTAGGAAGTGGATGCCACTCCTCCTTTCAAAGTGTGTGTGTGTGTGTGTGTGTGCGCGCGCGCGCACATATGTACACACACACACACACACACACACACACACACTTACTTTGCAGATGACACAACCTTGCTTGCTGAAACGAGGAGGACATGAAGCTCCTGCTGTAGAAGGTCAAGGAATATAGTCTTCAATAGTGACAGTCTTCAATGTTGATTGAAGCTCAATATCAAGAAGACAAAGGTTCTTATCACTTGGCCAACTGGCAATGCCATGATAGATGGAGAAGAGATTAACAGTTACCGTTTTCTCAGATCCATAATCAACACTCTTGGCACCAACAGTCAGGAAATCAAAAGATTAATTGCATTGGGAAAATCTGCTGTCAAGGACTTCTCCAGAGTACTCAAAAGCAACTATGACAGTCTAGAGACTAAGGTGCTCCTAATACAGGGCATGGTCTTCAAAAATACTTGCTATACATCAAAGAGCTGCACAATGACTAAGGATGACAGAAGAAGAAGCAATGCCTTTGAGTTGTGGTGCTGGAGAAGAGCCTTAAGCATACCATGGACCACCAAGAAAGCAAATATGTTTGTGTTGGAGTGAGTTAAACCAAGTTTCTCCTTGGAGGCTAGGATTTTGAAGCTCTGTCTCGCATACTTTGGACACGTGGTCAGGAGGGACCAGTCCTTGGAGGAGGGCTTTATGCTTGGAAGGATGGAAAGACAGCCCAGGAAAGGAAGGTCCCAGATGAGGTGGATTGATGCAATTACTGGTATATTGGGGGTGGGAGTGTCCAAGTCCTGGCTCAGGACAGAGAAGGCTTCAGAGCTGTTGGTACTATGGTCACAATGAGTTGCAGGTGACTCAACTGCACATAACAACAACATATGCAGTCACTAAAAAAAACTTTCTTTGAAGTTAATACCAGAGTTTTAGATATTTATGGTTTTAGCTATTTAATAACCAGTCCCATGTCTTCCTAATTATGGTACATGCTACCTGTGTGCATGCATTTCTAAAAGTCATTTTCCCTATGAAACAGGCATTTGGCACAATTTTCCTCACCTTCTGTATGCCTATTATATCTATTTTTAAATGTAAATTCCTTGGGATAAGGAACAATATATTATGTTTAGTCTTAGCAAATTATACAGTCTTTGATGGATGATTATTACAGTTAATAACAAAAATTGCATATTAGCAATAATGCATCTATGCTTCTGTGCAAATTAACATCAGAGTTGCCTTTACAGCTTAATATGAAAGAGTAATTCTAATACTATAAAAGCAAATAGCGTTCATTTCTATAAAATCCAGGGCCATTTTTACATCTGAAAACTGACTTGCTTATAGGTGTAATAACATGTATTAGGGAAATGTTACAGTTAGTAGTTACTGAATAATTTCTTTCCAGTAAAGTGACAATGTAGGGTTGTAGAGATGGCACTGGAACATTCAGAAGCAATGGCATACCAAAGGCATCTGACATTTAATAGAGATAATTTTTAGTAGCCCCCTGCTCAAATTATTGACAGTCTCTATTATCAAAATAATAATAAACAGAAAAGAAGTGACTGCCAGGCATGCCAGTAAATGCTGATGACAATAATAATATTCAAAATGACATGGATTAATAATTTTAAGTTAAAATTTTAAAGGATTTAAACCAAAACCTAAACCAGAGGCTATTGAGTTGATATCATCTGAAATTGCTGTCGTTAGATGCCCTCAATGTGGCTCTAACTCAGAAGCACTTCAAAAGGAACGGAGCAAAACTGCTCAATCCTGCACCATCCTCAGTCCCTTCTGTGTTTAAACTTATGTATCAGAGTAGAATTGTGTTCCATGAGGTTTTGAGGGGATGTTGTTATGTGCCATCGAGTAATTTGTGACTCTGACTTACAACAGCCTTAATTTCAGCTCTATCCTGTACCAACCTTACTGTCTCAGACATTCATATCTCCATTACCCCAGTTACTGAATCAATCCATCTCCAGAGTCTTCCTCTCTTGTACTGTCCCTCCACCCTCCCAAGCATGACATCATCTCTCTCCAAGGACTGATCCTTCCTTGCAACTTGTACAAAGTATGTCAGATGAAGCTTTAGAATCCTTGCCTCCAAGGAGCAGCCTGGTTTCACCCTCTCTAAGACAAATATGTTTTCAGGGGATATTTAAAAAAAATAGACTGCTGGGACTTTCATCTGAGCCACCCTGGCTGGAATCAAATCTCTATCCTTTCAATTAGCACCTTGAATGAGTATCTTAAACATTTATACCTCCCAAGTAAAATGGGTGCAGCGATAAAAGAATATAAGAATTCCTCACCTATAGAGGAAATTCCATGACTTTTACAAATTATTTTCACGTCCACTGACTAATGAAAATAACTCACGTTTCATTTTTACATCTTTATACCTATGAGATATGTGGTGTTAGGATTGGAGGAAGACTTATCCACAATCTGTGTTATGCAGATGACAGAGCCCTACTTGCTGAAACTGAGGAGAACCTGAAGTACTTGTTGCATAAGGTCAAGGATTGCAGCCTTCAATATGTATTGAAGCTCAACATCAAGAAAACAAAGATTCTCACTACTGGGAGATTGGCAGCATCATGACACAGGGTGAGACAATTGAGATTGTTAAAAGTTTCAGTTTGTTTGGCTCCACAGTCAACACTATTGGTACCAGCAGCCAAGAAACTAATAAATAAATAGCACAAAAAACCAACTCAAGGTGAATCATGGACCTAGGACTAAAACCAAGGACTATAAACTTCATTAAAGGAAAGCTTGGAAGAACTCTAGTAGTCCTAATCCATAACATAAATAGTCTTCCAACTATCCCAAAAAATCTACAACCAGGAGAAGATAAAATAGATGAATGGGACCTTCTAAGAATCAAATCCCTAGGCACATCCAAAAACTTCTCCAACAGGGTAAAAAGGGAAGCCGCAGACTGGGGAAAAAAGTGTCCATCAACAAATGAATGGATAGAGAAGCTGTGGTATATTCAAACAATGGAATAATACGCTGCATTGAAAAACAAAGAACTCATGCAATATTATTCAAAATGGGTGACCCTGGAGGATATTATGCTGAGTGAAATATCTCAGTCACAAAAAAGAACAAATACTGCATGATGCCACTGTTGTAGAATGATACTGACATCAGGGTTGGAGTAAGACTGAGAAAAACTGGATAAATTAAGTATGCAGCATTAAAACATATGAGGGAGAGAACAGTTTAAAAGTGATATATGATAGGGTATTATGGCTATCACAAGAGTCCAGAATTAAAGTTGCATAGTGTACTCAGGGCAATGGGGTAGGGTGCAGGGCGATTATATACCAATGAAAGAATTTGTCTTTTACTTTTCAAAGAGAGAAACAAACTGGGTGTGAGAGATGGGCAGGGAGAAAAGTGCAACAATGAATCAATGGAAATCCAAAATCTTGGTAAATGTTCATGAAAATTAATAAAATAAAATTTTAAAAAATTGCACTGGGAAAGCCTCCTGTCAGAGACCTCTCCAGAGTACTGAAGAGCAAAGATGTCAGTCTGGAGACCAAGGTGTATCTGGTCCAGACCATAATCTTTGCAATTACTTGCTATCATCAGAAAGCTTGACAATGACTAAGGATGATATAAGGAAAAGTGATGATGCCTTTTAACTGTGGTGCTTTTGGGAGAACAGATAGATTCCTCATAGAGAAAGTGAAATCAGTCTGCTCCTTGGAGGCAAGGATTCTGAAGCTTCGTCTGACATACTTTGGATATTTTACAAGGAGGGTCCAGTCCTTGGAGAAGAATATCATTCTTGGGGAGGTGGAAGGACAGTGCAAGAGAGGAAGACCCTAGATGAGATGGCTTGATTCAGTGACTGGGGTAATGAAGGTATGTGTGTCAGAGATCAGAGATAATAAGATTGGCACAAGATAGAGCAGGGTGTAGGGCTGTTGTACACAGGGTCGTTATGAGTTGCAGGCATAACAACATACAACAACAACAACATACCTATGATATCATTGACTATTCCAATTCTGCTATTTAAAATCAGAAGTATGTAGAACTACAGTGATAGGAGACAAGAAATTGCATGTTGTTGTTGTTGTTATGTGCCGTCGAGTGGCTTGCAACTCATAGCGACCCTATGTACAACAGCCCTAAACTCCGCTCTGTCCTGTGCCAATCGCACTGTCTCTGACACTCCCATCCCAATTATCCCAGTCACTGAATCAGTCCACCTCATAGAGGGCCTTCCTCTCCTGCGCTGTCCCTCCACCCTCGCAAGCATGATGTCCCTCTCTAAGGACCGGTCTCTCCTCACAACATGTCCAAAGTATGTTAAACGGAGCCTCAGAATCCTTGCCTCCAAGGAGCCACCCGGTTTAACCCTTTCCAGGACAAATCTGTTTGTTTTCCTAGCAGTCCATGGTATTCTCAATACTCTTCTCCAGCACCACAGCTCAAAGGCATCAATTCTCCTTCTATCCTCCTTGGTCATTGTACAACTCTCTGATGCATAACAAGTGATTGCGAAGACCATGGCCTGTATCAGACGCACCTTAGTCTCCAGAGACACACCATTGCTCTTCAGCACTTTGAAGAGGTCCCTAACAGCAGACTTTCCCATGGCAATGCGCCTTTTAATTTCCTGGCTGCTGGTGCCAAGACTGTTGACTGTGGAGCCAAGTAAACTAAAGCTGTGTACAATCTCAATCTCTTCATCATCCATCCTGATGCTGCCAATTGGTCCAGTGGTGAGAATCTTTGTCTTCTTGACATTGAGCCACAATCCATATTGTAGGCTACAGTCCTTGACACTCTGCCGCAGGCGCTTCAGGTCCTCTTCAGTTTCAGCAAGCAGGGTTGTGTCATCTGCGTAATGCAGATTGTTGATAAATCATCCACCAATCTTGACCCCACATTTCTCCTCATAGAGCCCCGCCTCCCAGATAATCTGTTCTGCATATAGGTTGAAAAAGTATGGAGATAGGATGCATCCCTGGCATACGCCCTTCCCAATTTTGAACCATGCAGTGTTCCCTTGCTCTGTTCTGATGACTGTCTCCTGGTCCAAGTACAAGTTTCGCATTAGAACGATCAAGTGTTCTGGGATTCCCATTCATCTCAGAGTCATCCATAGTTTGTTATGATCTACACAGTCAAATGCCTTTGCATAGTCAATGAAACACATATCGACAATCCTCTGGTATTTCCTGCTTTCAGCCAAGATCCATCTAACATCAGCTACAATATCTCTAGTACCACGACCCCTTCTAAACCCAGCCTGGACTTCTGGTAGTTCTCTGTTGATGTGCTGTTCCAGTCGTTTTTGCATAATCTTCAGTAAAATCTTGCTTTCATGTGAAATTGCGTGTAAGTGGGTTTAAACTTAAAAAAAATGCACTGCTTAGTCCATAAATGTCTAAGGTCCACTGTATAACTGTTGTTTCCAAATAACTCTTAACTCCCAGTAGAACAAAGGGTATAATTGATATTGTTGTTAGGTGGCATCAAGTCAAGTATGACTCATAGTGACCCTATGAACAAAAGATATGAACCCTGCTCTATCCTGCACCATCATCATACTTCCTGACACACAAGAGCCCATTGCAGAAGTCACTGCGTCAATCCACCTGGTTGAGAGTCTTCTCCTTCATCAACCCTCCACCCTCTCAGCACCATGTCCTTCTCCAAGTAACAGCACCACTAGCAACATGTCCAAACTAACTCTTCATTCCCAGTAGAACAAAAGGTATAAGCACTGATACATTTAATTTGAGGCGCGCACACACACATGCACACATGTTAATATGACTCCTACATTAATAAATAAAATTTAAAGCTCCACAGTACTTTTTCTGATCTCTCCATTTGCAGTACAGAGGTAACTCATGGTTGTTGTGATGATAAATATTATGACAATGAATTGTCAAATGCAATAATGGTTTTACATGGTGGACAGTATTTGGTGGACCTCCCAAATTAAAATAGTCTTGAGAGCAGGAGTAGCATACACTTCCCAAATAGCTTGCCTCTGGAAACTCTATGAACTTAGAGAAACTATGAAAGATATGTGTTCAGCTCTTTCATTCATAGGGTCACTATGAGTCATTTATGACTCAATGGTACTTTACAACAAAAACAACAGTATTCTTCAGCACTTAACCCAGCAATATATTTTTCAGACTAATAAATTTAACTGGCATTGCTGAAAATTGTTACAGTGTGTTGTTATTGTTTGTTGTTTTTAAGTGCCTTACAGTTGAGCATGACTCATAGTGAACCTATGAATGAAAGGGCTGAACACATATAACTTTCATCATTTCTGAATCCTGATCTCTCATTACTGCTAATTTTCTAAGTTCATAGAGTGTCCAGAGGCAAGCTATTTGGGAAGTGGATGCCACCACTCTTACTTCCAAGCCTGTCTTAATCTGAGAGATTCGCCAAACACTGTCCACCATGGGTAAACAATATGGCACTTGACAAACCAGTGGCATAGCGTTCAGTATCACAACAACCCTAAGTTACCTCAGTACAGTGAATTGACAGAGCAGTGCTCTATCACTTAGAAGAATGTTCATTTCAAACACAGGCTAGGAGACCATGGGCCCTAGGACCCAAATGAAAATTTAAATACATACGCCCACCCACCAGGCCCTGATTGGTTATAAACAAGAGACTTCCAGCCCGTAGCTCATGGTTAGTCAAATCCAGCAAATCCAGTTAGCTCCTGCATGATTGTTGTTAGGCATCCCCAAATCAAGTACAACTTATAGCAACTATATGAACAATAGATTTAAATCTTTTCCTGTCTTGTGCCATGCTCACCATCGCTGATACTCTTGAGCCCATTTCTACAGATATGTGTCAGTTTACCTTAATGGAAGTTTTTCTTTCTTTTACCAACTATCCACCCTTCCAAGGATGGTATCTCTCTCAAAGGAATAATTTTTCTTAGCGACATGTCCAAAATATGAGAGAAGAAGCTTCACCGTCTTTGTCTCCAAGAAGCACTCAGGCTGCACCTTTTAAAGTCATAGTTGTTTTTTCTTTTGGCAGTCCACTGGCTATTCAAAACATGTCTCCAACACCACAACTCAAAGGTATCAATTTTTCTTTTGTTATCTTTATTTACCATCCAGTTCTGAGATGCATAGTAAGTAACTGGAAAGACCATGGACTGAGTAAGGTGTACCTTAGTCTTCAAATTGGCATTATCGTTCTTCAGTATTTTGCAGATGTCCCCGACAGCATATTTGGCACAATGCAATATGTCTCCTTATCTCCCAACTGCTGGTACAAAGTGTGTTGATGTGGGGCTAACCAAGAATCTAACAGTTTGAATACTTTCTCCCTCTATCATGATGTTGCCCACCGGATCAGTGGTGAGGATCTTCGTCTTCTTGATGGTAGGATGCATTCTATATTGAAGATTCCATAATTTGATCTTCTCCAACAAACACTTCAGGCCTCCCTTGCTTTCCTTATACAAGTTTGTGTCATTTGCATAACACCTCTGATCCTGATGCCACATTTTTCTTCATAGAGCCCTGTTCATGAATCATTTGCTCAGCACACAGACTCAATAGGCATGGAAAAGGAATGCACCCCTACACACACCCTTCCTTATTTTAAACCATAGAGAGTTCTCTTTTTCTGTTCAGACAATTTTCTGGTCTAGGCATAGATTTCATATGAGCACAATTTTCTGGGATTTCTGTTCTTTTCAGTGTTAGTCATTGTTTGTTGGGGTCCACACAGTTAAATGCCTTTATATAGTCAATAAGACACAGATAGGTATCTTCTGATATTCTCTGCTTTCAGCCAGGATACATCTGATATCAGCAATGATATCCCTGGTGTCTCATCCTTTTCTAAATCCATCTTAAAATTCTGGTAATTCTCTGTCAATGTACTCTTCCTGTTGCTTTTGGATAATCTTTAGCAATATTTTGCTTGCATGTGATGTTAATGATATATTCAATCAATATTCTGTTAGATTACCTTTCTTGAGAATGTTAATAAATATGAATCTCTTCCAATCAGTCGATCAGTCATCTGTCCTCCAAATTTCCTGGTATAGACAGATGAGCACATCCAAGGTTGCATCTGTTAGCTGAAACAAGTCATTTATTATCCCATGTATTCTTGCGGCCTTATTTTTGGCCAAAGTTATCAGTGTAGCCTGAACTTCTTCCTTTGTTACCATTGGTACTTGTTCATATGGTGTTTCCTGAAATATTTCTGTGTTAATCAATTGCTTTTTATATAGTGTTGATTCTGTGCCCTTTAGTCTTCTTTTAAAGCTTCAATTTAAGATTTTGTTCATAGTGTCTTCAGTGTTGCAACTCAAGGATTGAATTTGTTTTTTAGTTCTTTCAATTTGAGAAATACTGAGCAAGTTCTTTTAATTCTCTGACTCTAGATATTTGCACATTTCATTATACTATTTTGCTTTGTCTTTTAGAGCTGTCCTTTAACATCTTCTGTTCATCTCTTTTATCTCATAATCTCTTTCCTTTGTTATAGCTTCTCAATGCTCTAATGATGTTGTCATACTTTCTTCTGACATTCATCTTGGCTTTTTCTTTTTCCCCAATTTTACAATGATATTTTCCTGTCATAATTGATGGTATCCTAGATTTCATTCCACAGCTCCTCTAGTCTTAGATCATTGGTGATTAATATCTCAAACCTATTCTTAAGATGAGTTTTTAATTCAGGTGTATACACTCAACTGTTAAGACCTCATTCACTCTAAATCATGATATGTCTTTAGAAAATTTATCAAACCACAGTCCAGGAAATCAAAACAATATTTTAGAGTTTGTCTGAAAGTTGAAAACCCTTTGCCATTGCTGGATTTGGTATCTAATCTCAGACTCATAGAAAGTTTATCATCAGAATCTATCATGAGAAGGAGTCATGTTGAAAAATGCCCAGGCATTTATGTTTATAGGGGTGTGTGATACAAGTATATGTGGGGAAGATAACATATAAAGAAAACTGTAAAATGGATAAGCATTCAATCTTTTTAGAGTACTAATAAAAAAAGTAGTAAACATCTTCTCTTGATGTGAGGTGTCTTTGAGTCACTTCTAACTCACCATAACTTTATGTACAACAGAAGGAAACACTATCTTGTGTAATTCTCACAATGAATGTCACTTTTAAGATCATTGCTGAAATCACTGTATCAATCAATTTCACTGAGAGTCCTCCTCTTTTCTCTGACTCTGTCTTACAAGCATGACAATTGGTGTCTCCAGTTAATATATCCAAAGTATGTGAAGGGCATCTCCCCTCCTTGCTCTAAGAAATAATTCCAGCTGTATTTCTTCTAAGACACATTGATTTACTTGTCTGGTAAAACAGAATAGATAATATTCAGTAAGTTCTGTTGGCATAGACTGGAGGAAGCTGTGTTACTAACCCCAAAGCAGTGTCTCTTTGACAGTTTAAATCCACTAGTATCTATGAGGGAAAATGTGGAAAAATTCCACTCTAGAAACCTACTGGGGTGAGAAAGAAGTCAGCTATGAGTTGGTTCCAACTCAAAAGCAATGAGTGAGTATTCACTATTATTAACCAACATCATCATTGAAAAATAACATTTTTTTAAGTCCACCTTTTTTATTGCCTTATCTTGTTCATGCATATAAGGCAATTGAAAATATCATGGCTGCCATCAAGCACACCTTAGTCTTCAAAATTACTTCTTCTCTTTCTAACATTTTAAAGAATTTTTGCAACAGATCATTTGATTTCTTGACTGCAACATCCATAGGTCTCAAATAGTGAATGCAAGTAAAAGAAAATTTTTGAAACTTAAATCTTTTCTCCATTTGTTATGATGTTATTTATTGGTCCAGTTGTGAATATTTTGTTTTTTTAATTTTTTTTGTAATAAGGTGTAGACTACACTGAAGGCTATCTACAGTATTTGATTTTAATAATGAAGTCTATCAGATAGTCTTTATTTTCAGCTATCAAGGTTGCTTCCTCTAGTCCTGATGGCTGTCCATGGCATTATTCTTCATATAATCCAGCATTCTAGATTGTATGTTCTCCATACAGGATGAATAAATAAGACTATAACTCTGATGAACACATTTCCTGATTTTAAACTTTGCAGTAATCACTGTAGTGTCATGAGTTTTTCTTTACAAATTTTATTCCTAGTCACCAACTTGTACTTGTACCATATAACTGGATGGGAACATAAAATAGAGTGTGTATGAATAATTCATGGTGGAATTGGTTAGTTTTACCATCCCATCAGGTTTAAATTAAGTAGACTTATTGGTGAAGCTGAAACTGTCATTATCAGCAAAGGAGAAAAAGCGTGAAATGCACTGTGTTTCTTTTACGTCCAGAGATTCCTGCATTATCAGACCAGAATCTATATGATAAACCAGTAGTTACATTGAAGAATCTGAGACTGAATGAGACAGAGCTTGGGACTGCCACTTCATGAAGCTAGAGTTAGGGGCCATGCCCAACTTGCTGGTGGACAGATGGGTGGGAAATTCCACAATTGGCAGGGCAGGACTAAAAGAACTGTGTGACAATTGTCTAAAGCCTAAAGACTGATGGCAGAGGATCTATGAGAATCCTTGAGAAATTGTCCTGATGGAAAAATCGTATCCTACTGATAAACCTGAGTTTTAACCTGTTAATTTACCTAATAAACATCATAACCAGGAGTATAGTTCTGTAATGTCTGCACAGCTATTGCAAAGGATTTCAAACCCTGATATACATGGTATAATGATCTTGGAATTTGTAGATGTAGGTATGGGAGCATGGAGACCATACTTAAACTTATGGAAATTGAGTTTGTGTTGTGAATATGGCTGATGAGGTCTTGTCCCCTTTAAGAACATAGTAGAAGTCATAAGCAACTGTTCCGTACATCCTCTGCTCTTTTTACAATCTTATTGCTTTGCTTGAATGAATACATCTTGAACTGCTTTATAGGTTTCATATGAGTGCAAGTAAGCCCAAATAATTAAGAGTTACTGTTGTTGTTATGTGCTGATGAGTCAAATGCGACTCATAGCAAACCTATGTACAACAGCTCTGAACCCTGTTCTGTCCTGAACCCATCCTATAGTTTCTGACATACCCATCACCATTATCCCAGTGACTGAGTCAATTCATCGCATTGAGGGTCTTCCTCTCTTTTGCTGTCCTTCCATCCTTCTAAGCATGATGTCTCTCTCCAAGGATTGGTCCTTCCTTGCAACTTTCCTGAAGCATGTCAGCCAAAACTCTTCGGAATTCTTGCCTCCAAGGAGCAGCCTGGTTTCACCATCTCCAGGATGAACTTGTTTGTTCTCCTAGTCATCCATGGTATATTCAATACTCTTTTCCAACACCACCTCTCAGAGGCATCAATTTTCCCTCCTTCTATCATCCCTAGTCATTGTCCAGCTTTCTGATGCATGACAAGTAATTGCAAAGACCATGACCTATACCAAGTGTCTCCAGATCATAATTGCTCTATTATAGTTAAACATTATTTAAATTACTTTGAATGATTTAAACTGTTTTATCCCTTTCAACTTTTGGATGAGGTAAATACTATTATTATCATCCTCATTGAAGTGAGTTGCTCAAGCACAGCATAATTGAGTCAGGAGCCCAAGAATACACAAGTACTAATGGAGCTGAGAGTCAAATAAAAATTATATTCTATTGCCTTCCTGCTTTCTATTTCCACCATTCCCACTTTTCTTGAGCCACCTAAAAATCCATGGGTGAGATAAATGTGCTCAGCTTAAGCATAATTTTGATGATTATTATTATAAAGTCAATGTGTAAGAGTATTAATGAATGAATGAGCTGAGTGAAGGTAAAATTATTTTAAATATCATAAGGTAGTTTTCATGTTCTATTTACATGCTCATATACGAAATATCTTTAATTAAATGGCTCAGATACTTTACTAATAGGTTAAAAAAATGAGGTCTGAAAAGTAAGACAGCTATTAACAAAAGAGTAAAGATCATAAGAAAACGATGGTTTATAACTAAAAGTAGATGTTTTGTAAGGGAAATAGTGCTAAATTCCATATGTATCTCAATTTACAAGCAATAGTTAAAGAACTGTTCTGTACTCATTAATTCACGTAAATATCTCAATATTGCTGAAAATGTTCTCCGTTAAAAAAAAAAGGTGAAACATTTAAAAATGCTATGTGATTTGTCCAGTGAGCCAGGAAGCTGTTACTTAATCCCCACTCTCTCTAAATTCATGGCATGGGTTTTCATCACTTATAAGGTGATCTTTTGCAGCTACCTCTTACTATTGGAGACTTACCCAATCCCAAAAGGCTTATCCCTTCAAAGAGTCCTCCCTGGCTGTCACTCATATGCTTTCACTTGTCCAAAACCAGTATGCTTTAACTCTGGGTAGACAGCCATTATAGGTCAAACATCACACTTTCAGTTTTAAGAAGGAAAAAGCAGAATAAAGGGTAAAGAAACCTTCATTTCAAGATGACACATGTTGCAATGGAAAAGTGCCATGGGGACCAAGCACCAGACCCAGACCAGCAGGAATTTATCCTATGAAATTGTTTCTAACACCTACTGTGCTAACATTGAAGTAACAAAACTGAAAATCTCAGAACCCTGCCTTGATTTAGTTTTGGGTTTCTCGGCATTGAAACAAATTCAAAAAACGTTTCTTCTAAAGAATTAACACATTTTAAAAAAACATTTTCTGCTGTCACTGCTAGAAATGAAAGAAGTGCTCTATTGAAAGTACATCTGAGCCATATGTACTCAAAGGTTTTCCAGCCTAAGAACTAAAGTGTTCCTTGATTTACTTGGAGTTCTTGATATGAAGCACCTTGATATTCTGCATGCACAATGCTTTCTTCTCTTCCAGGAGTCATTTCCAACTAAGTCTGGCTGATGAGAGCTTCACTGAAATAAGCAGGTGCTCAAAAAGTTGTGTCTTTCTGAGTTGATTCCTATTGTGTCCTTTCTTCATAGTCTGCATTTCTTTCATCCAGAAATTCATGAGGTTAATGTCGACATGTGTTTATTTGGCTTGGATTCTATAATGTTGGAGTGAAAGATACTAGTTATCTATTGGCAATGGAGCTGAGATTTGACTTAATTAAGACTCCCTGTTCAGGTAAATAGCTCAGATGGTTTAGTTTGTAGAGGATTGCACTGTTAATGCAAAGGCTGTGCTTCTTTGTTGGTTCAATTCCACCAATCATCTCCTCCCATGTGATTTACAGCCTCTGAAAACCCCCGGGAGGGTCAGCTTGTTCATTGCCATTGAGTTAGTCAATTGCCATTGAGTCATTCTAACTAAATGGCAATGAGAGAAGAGGCACACATGATTGTTTTTGTTGGAAAAAATATGTACAGACAGAGATGGTTACAATAAGCAGAACAGCGCCACCACAGCAAAGAATCCTACAGCTCAAAATATCAATAGTGCTACTGTTGAGAAATATCTCTATCAGTCTTACACCCATTTATTCAAACCAAATTAAAATTTGTTAGTAGAGAAGTTGTTATTGTCATTATGCTATTGAATTAAAGTTAACTCGTATGTGATCATTTAATAAATTGCAAAGGAAGAGACTACCCGTCTCTTCCATCCTCCTGCAGAGTAGATGCATGCCTTTGGATTGACAGTGCTACTTTTACTTCTTATTATTACAGTCCACCAAAATTCCCTCGGTAAGCACAAGAGATATAATATACCCTTTCCATCCTGTACATGGAGGATACATCCTGTACATGACAGATAAGAAAAGGAAAGACAACCTACAATATGGGTTACATCCTGAAAACAAAATTCTGCACCACTGGACCAATAGTCTATATCTTGACAGATGGAGGAAAAGTTGTCAACAATTTCATTGTGCTTGGGTCCACAATCATATCAATGACAATGGTATTCAAGATATCAAAAGATGTGTTGCATTGGGAAAATCTGTTGTTAAGGACCTCTCCAAAGTGCTAAAGAGTAATGATGTCAGTTTAAAAAACGAAGGATATATCTCATCCAAGTCTTGTTATTTCCTATGCATCTAAAAAACAATGCATAAGAAAGACTGGACAAGATAACTTTGAATTGTGAGGTTATCAACTTGACGGCACCTAATAAAAACACAGAGATTTCAGTTTAAAGATTAAGTTTTGCCTGATATAGGCCTTAGTATTTTTAGTATCTTCCTATGCATTTGGAAGTTAGACAATAATAAGGATTACAAGAAGAAAACTCAATGTCTTTTAATTGAGATATTGGCACACAATAACGCATATCCCATGGTGCATCAACAGTGCAAACAAATGTGGCTGGGAGGAAAAACAAACAGGTTGTGCTTTAAAGGTAAGAATGGGGAAACTTCATCCCACATATTTCAGGCATGTTTTCAGGAGGGCCTAGTCTTTTTGGAAAACAAAAAAATACTGGGAAAGGTGAGGGTTAGAGAAGGAGAGTAAGACTTTCAGCAGGGCAGAAGGACAAACTGACTGTAACAATGGGCTTGAGCCCACCGGAGATCTTGAGGATGGTGCAACATACAGCAAAGTTAAGATCTATTGTACATAAAGTCAATATGAATCTTAGTCAATTCATATTGACTAAGTATATTGGCATATCAGGACAACAGAGGAGAATATGCAGAAGACAGTAAGGAAAGAGAAGAGGAAGAGAGAGAGGAGCTCAAAAAAAGAAAGCTATAAAATTTTGCAACATTTGCCAGTGGAACACCCAGGTACCAATTAACACAAATGACAAGCCACACTCTCCCTTACGTTAGCAGTTAACATGATGGTAAGAAAAAAGAGGAGGTGAGAAATTCTGAATTGGACTCCATAGAGTCTGGTGGCCTAATCTGTAGTGAGCTGTACAGATAATCCAAATGTAGTACCTATCTGGTAGCTTGAATCTACCAGAATTTCTGTGGGAGGAAGAACAATCTCCTATGTGATTTACAACCTCCAAAAACCAACTGCAGGACCAGTTATGTGTAAGGCAGTTCTGATACCACTGAAACCCTTACCTTTGGAAACTTGCTATACTATTAATGTTACTCGGTTGAATAAATAAAATAATTTCACTCAGGAACATAAAATCAACTCAAGCAAAATGAAACAATAAGTGTATGTATTTGTTCTGCACTTCTGATGAAAGAGTGAGGGAGAGAGAAAGAACGTGCTGTGATGTCTTAATGGTAAGAAACTGCTCTACAATCCTGAGGGCATGTGGTTCGAATTCACCACCTGCTTCATGGAGAAATATCATCAATCTTCACTCTTTCAATTAACTGCCTCTGAAAAACTGCCAGCAGGTCAGCTATGGGTCAGTTCCGACTCAACGGCACACAAC
>NW_006399910.1:2377183-2395377 GCF_000299155.1 Elephantulus edwardii | reverse complement strand
CCAGCACCACAACTCAAAGGCATCAATTCTTTCTGTCATCCTTAGTCATTTTCTAGCTCTTTTATGCATAGCAAATAATTGCAAAGACTGTGTACTGGATTAGGGGTACCTTAGTCTCTAGACTGTTATCCTTGGTTCTCAATACTCTGGAAAGGTCCCTGACAGCAGATTTTCCCCAGTGCAATTTGTCTTTTGATTTTCCAAGAGTGTTGATTGTAGAGCCATGCAAGCTGTAATTGTTAACAACCTCTGTCTCTTCTTCATCCATCATGGTGCTATGAATTGGCCCAGTGGTGAGAATCTTTGTTTGTTTTCTTGATGTTGAGCTTCAGTCCATATAGAAGACTACATAATATTTTACAAATTATTATCAGATTTTACTTTTACTAACAGTACTATAATATGTACTTTCATGGGTATATGGATGTGCATGTATGTATATACCTGTATAATTAGGTTAACGTATTTACCCAACACGTGAAGATGGATAATTCTAAGATCTGATCTAGATGGAGAGAATGATCTGTTGTTGTTATGTGCTGTTGAGTCAAGTACATATCACAGTACCCCTATGAACAGCAGACTCTGATCCAGTCTTATAGCCTCACAATCTCTGAAATACCCAAGCCCACTGCTACAATCACTGTCTACCTGTCAGTCCACCTGACTGAAGGAATTCCTCACCTTTGGTGCCTTCCACCTTTCAAAGCATGATTTCCTTCTCTAAGTAATACCTTTCATAGCAACATGACCAAAGTATGTGAGACAAACCTTCATCATCCTTGCCTGCAAGGAGAATATTCCTTCTCTAAGACGCATGAGTTTATTCTTCTAGCATTTCATGAATTATTCAGTATTCTTATCTAACACCACAATTCAAAGGCATCAATTTTTCTTCTGCCATTTTTATTAATTTTCCAGCTCACAGAAGAATAGTAAGTGATTGAAAAGACTATCGTCTAAATCATATATACCTTAGTCATCAAATTAGTATCATTGCTCCTCAGTAATTTAGAAAGGTCACTACAGGATGCTCTGTAGACAAGTTTAAAACCAGGACTCTCTTCTATTGTGAAACAAGAGCTGAACTTTAAAGGTAATAGATGGAGTTATAAATTGGGATCATAAATGCAAAGGAGAAAACTAGTGTCTCTTTCTTACAATAGTTTAAAAAAAGTAAAAAATGAAATCGCCTTGTAAACAAATGTAAATCAACTTGGTTTCAAAATAAATTACTTGATTTCTCCATGATGCTCTAATTGCCAGTGTTTGAACCTTTGGAAATTTCTCTTTCATTTAATATCTTGTTGCTGATGCTGCTGTTGTTGTTGATTGACTACTATCACATTGGTTCCAACTCAAGGGGACTTCTTCACATACAACAAAATGAAACATTGCTAGGTCCTGAGACATTTTCATAAGAATACTACATTTTAGTCCATTTTGGTTACTAGATTTTCATTGCCTTCCAATCTAGGAGAACTATTTTTCAGAATTATATTGGGCAATATTCTCTTCTAATAGACAGCATTTCCTTTGACTCATTCTTGAAACTATGTCACCAGATTTTTCTTCTTAGTCTAGAAATGCTACTGAAAGCTATCCACCACAAGTGGTCTTGTTGAATTTGGAATATCTGTGACAAAGCTCCCAGTATCATTATTGCACACAAGACCCCACAATATGACAAAAATGACAGTGGTTTAGTACATAAAACCGCTGCTGTTGAATCAATGCTGAGTTGTAGAGATCCTGCAGGGTAGAGCAGAACTGTCCTGTAAAGTTTCCATGGTGTTCATTTGTGTAGAAGCTGACTGCCATATTTCTCCATGAGAATGCCTGAGACTCGTCATTTAAAGCATTGACCTTTTAGTTATGAACTGAGAACTTTAAGCAACTGCCATCCTTTAGTAACTTAAAATACCAAATAAGGCAAGCCCAATAAGACATGAATTTTATTTTCTTCCAAGGACTTCTAGACTTTGGACATAGCAAACAGTCAATAAGTATTTTTTTAATAAATCAGTGACTATGGATCCTGGCAGACACTTAATTAGCTATAAAGCAGTGTGGGAAGGGATGACCTAGAAATAAAGAATTGTGGAATCACTAAAGGAAGAAAGATTGGTTTATTGTATATTTGTGCTCCATCTCGAGGTTTCCCCCTTAGTGCTTTTCTGATACGTATCTCTAGTGCATTTCTCCCAGAAAGAACATGCCCCAGAGGCTTGGAGACTGGTGACACCACAGCCAATGTCTATGTTCTGTGATCCTTGCCACAGAACCTTTATTAAAGAAGAGAGTCAAAAGTAATCATTAAAGTGAATTTTAGGGATTATCCTTGGATTTCATTTATGCCTACTTGCTCCTTTCCCCAGAGGCAAGAATAATGAGTTCTTGCATTTTTATTCTCTCAGAAATTCAATGAAATTCTGAGCTCTAAGAAAAAAGTATATTCCCTCAGAATTACAAGAATATATCAGATAAATTGTCCAAAGAAGAATCTGTCCAAAGTTAATTTTTTGAGGCAAAATTGATTCATCTTAATACAATGGAATATTATAGTTACATAAAAATATTCATATGATTAGAGAGAAAACTGTCTTGAACTTGGATAAGTTTAGACTCTGAGGAATAAGTCTTGAAAAATTGTATTATAAAACTGTTTCTCTCATAGGAATTTGAATTCCATATAAAATTTTAAAAAATATATACTTTCCAGAAGATATTTTTAATTACACAGGCATTTTTTTAAACTATAAAACAGGTATTTTAAGAATCTAATAGAAAATTAGTTTTCTATTGAATGCTAATATTCAACGTTATGGTTACCCTAATATTTTAATGTAATATTTTAATATAAAGTTAACACTGAATGGTTTTTCTCCCTGTAGCTTCATAAATATGTTTATATGACTATGGGAAGCCAAACTTTATACCAAATATTATATGAAAACCCTTGTTCAGGAATTGAAGGAATTACAGATATTTAAGTTAGAATTTCTCTTGTGGCAGATCCCAGAAAATGAGCTGTTGGTTCCCTGCACACAGGAGACAGCTAGGGGCCCCCTACAGAGGAAGTGTTACTTCCTGAGCTGGAGTTCACCTTGAGGCATCAAGGTAATACTTAAGGGTATACCAAATTCTTGCATTTGTGAATCCCTCCCTCCTGAGTCAAGCAGGGGATTTTCAATAGAAAGAGCTTGGCTTCATTTGCATTGAATTCCCTTTATGATTTACTTCCTGATTTTTTCCAATAAAGATACAGAGAAGCTTGGCTTGAGGTATTCAGTCCAGAACTGCTGGCTCCCTGTTTTATGCTCTCTTCTCTATCTCACTCCTGGCTGTTTGTCCCATTATTAATAAGTATAAAATTATTACATCATTAAGGGACCCTCGGTCTGCAACATTTGACAATAACTCCAAAAAAGTATATAATGAAGTTATAATTATGAATCACTTTTATGTTTTAAAAGGAAAGATCTTTATAAAAGCTCTGTACATAAGGGCTACTTAGGACAATGTACCTGGCACACAATGGATATTTGATAATTACAAATTAAATAAATGAATTCTGAATTAGCTTAGTATAAGTCATCTGCTTAATGGTCTAATGTTAAAAAGACTTGTGAATTTTAAGAGATGTCTAGTTATTAAAAGTTGTTGAATATATATTACCCGTGTGTTATGTCTTGTATTTACTGAGTTTTAGAATTTCCTACAGGATTTTTGGTGGCTAACCACATGGGCAAAGTGTTGCACAGCCTCCACAAGACAGTTGGTTCAGAACTCCCAGCTTCTCCACTGTAGAAAGATACGTAATCTCCCAGTCTCTGAAAATCCCCTAAGGGTCGTCTCTGGATCAAGTCTGACTCAATGGCACATAACAACAATAACAACAATGATAAGGCCATCTTCTAAAAGATTTGTTCATTGTATCATTGGTGGGAGGACATAGATCAATCAATCTCAGATGACAAGAAGTTCTTGTGGCCTAGGAGCTGCCTGACAACCCAAAGGAAGAGACTGCCTATCTTTCTCCAGAGGAGTCCTTGATTGATTCAAACTATAGGAGACACCCCCCACCCCTTGGCTTAGCAGCACAGTTTTACTCACTGTACCACCAGCCACAAAAGATATCACCAAAATGTTCATGAGCAGATAAACAAAATGTTGTATATAAACACATGAACAGATGAAGAGAAATGAAGTTCTGATGCTGGCCACAACATGAATGAGCCTTGAAACATCACGTTAAATAAAATAAGCTAGTTGTAAAAGGACAGAGAATATATGATTTCAATTATATGAAATAAGTAAATACAGAAAGCAAAGATTATTAGTAATTATCAGTAGTGATAGAGAGATGGGAGGAGCGGTGGTTTGCTTTACCATTATCATCAAGCCAATTCTGATTTATAGCTACCCTGTAGGGAGTTTTGTGGTTCATTTCATAGGAAGTTGCACTGTCAGCTCAAAAGTAACACCTCTCTGGTAGTTCAAATCCATTAGGAGTTCTGAGGGAGAATCTTTCAGTGTTATTTACAGCCTTAGAAAATCCACTGGAGAGCCAGGTATGAATCACTTCTGACCCAATGGCAATAACAATGAAAAGTTCCTGTATAGGACAGAGTAGAAATTCCTATGAGTGTTCCTAGATATTGTAGATTGGCAGCCAAGAATTTAACTATTTTGTTATCAATGTTCCTTTTGTTAGTTTACTTCCAAGCAAAACTCAAACCCATTGCCATTGGGTAATTCTGACTCACAGTAACCCTCCTTTGTGGTTCCACAGTCTTTATGGGAGGAAGCTTCTCATCTTCTCACAAAGCAGGGGTGGGTTCCAACTGTTGACTTCTCACTTAGCATCTCAATACATTATCACCATACCAGGTATATCACCATACCTTTATGTTAACGGTGGTAGAATGATTTAGAAAAGAACAGTGATAAAGGATGCACAACTTGAAGAACATTGTCTGTGTTACTGTAAAGGCAGAAATTGTTCAGACAATATGTATTTTGTTATGTCTAATGACTTTTTAAAAGATTGGACTATTGATTAGTCAAGAACTTAGCTTATTAAGGATGTCTGTGTGTGTTGAATTGTGCAAATCAATATTTTAACATTAATGATAATATCCTATAATTCTAAGAGTGGAAATAAATAAGGACAAAAAAGTGGATTTCTTACTATGGTTGCTATGCAGATATAATGGTGATTTCTGTGATATTTATATGAGATTCCTTTTAGAAGAACAGTTGTCACCCATTCTAAACTGTTCAATGCAGCAGGTTTCTGTTCTGTGGTCTCTCTCAGACTTTCTTCCTTGGTAATGTGTATGGGTGAGAGGACAATACAAATGTGCTGTGTTGTGGACATCAATGTGAATTCAGACTTTAACTAACAAGCAGCCAAACAACCCATTGGAAAAATCAGTGGGATATTGTAAACAAAGAAGTTTCAGCACTGACGATGTCTAGGAGAAAATAAAATGTGTCTCTGGTAACAACCATATGCAATTTATAAAGCTTGTTTTCTTATTTCCACCTGCCAAAAAACTTACTATTTATGTGTAAGTATATTACCTATATTCACCACATTCTAATATCTTCATCATTTATTTTTTATCTTCATATATTTTACTGTTTTAACAAAGTGTTTACTATCTAGTGTTATTTTTGCTGTTGTGGGGCATTATCAAGTCAGAACTGACCCATAGCTGACCCTCCAGTGAATTTTCAGAGGCAACAAACCACACAAGAGGAAATTGTCCATTGTCCTTATCACTAGGCCTGTAGGTGGGATGAGATAGATAGATGATAGCTAGCTAGCTAGCTAGCTAGCTAGCTAGCTAGCTAGCTAGCTAGATGATAGATGATGATAGATAGATAGATAGATAGATAGATAGATAAATAGATAGATCTCAGAGAGTCAAAGTCAGTTAAAGTCATATCAACTCACAGCTGTTCTTCCAGTGGGGTATTCAGGGGATGTAAATTGCATGGGATGAGATGGGCCATTTTTCTTCCGTGGACCATAGGTGGATTCAAATCACCTACCTTTTGGATGGCAGTCTGAATCCTTATCCATTAAGCCATCAGAGCACACTGGTTAGTTCAATTTTTCTTTCTCTCTCTTTACACACACATACACACAGAATGAATTTATTGGGATAGACATTTGACGATAATGATATTTTACATTTGTAGAATATTTTTAGAGAAATGCCTGAATTGAATAAGATAATGAACTATGTATAGATCTTCTCTAGCAGAGAAAGCAGATCTCTTTCAAATTGTTCAAAATCTACATTGTGTTCTGGTTCCTTAGAAACCCAATATAATTAGCACACTTATTTATTTCTCATCCCCTTCTGCTTTGCCCAGAAGACTTTATTCCTCTTCCTGAAGCAGAACATGTTCCTCTTTTCACTTTTACCTGGTTACATTTTCTTGTCACTTGAAATACTCTTTTGATAGGCACTTTGAGCTCCCTGTTTATTTTCCCCTTTGACATCTTTGTCCCTTTTCCTCTGAGGTAAGGTTACCCTCTCTTTTCCTCCTGGTTCTCTTCATTGTTGCTCTCCTTGGGTGTCTCTATCAAGGAAAGCAGGGGTCATCTTCTTTCTGTCCTTGTCTTCCCGGCTCGCTCCAGTAGTTCTTAAATGAACCAATTTTACTGAATCAAGTCCTTCTTTCCTCTGCAGGAGCTAGCCTTCTCCTTCTCAGCTTTGACTTGCCTTCCTCTATGCCCTGCTCACCTCAGTAACCTTGTGCTTTCTTTCAACAATCTACTCCATATATGACCTGACACTCGTTTCATTTTCTCCCCACGTCTTTTTTTGGCATGTCTTTCAAAAAGTCTCCTGGCTCCATAGCACTTTCACAGAACAGGTGTGACCAGCCCAGCTGTCTCTGTCTCCTTTCATTCTGTCTGTGCATTTGGGGCCATGGAGTTGCCTTCTTTTTTCATATGGTGTGCTTGCATGCACATTGCAATAATGGGGATTTATTCATGACAGAAGTTATGCACTACTTCCTTCAGCAGCTAGTCAAGCATAGGCTTGTTCTCTGCACGTGGAGCATATTCTTGGGCTGCAGGCTCTGTTCAGATATTTTCTGGTGCTCCCCCCTCCCCATAGTGTGTTGTAGCACTTCTGTAGCATCTCTGCTGTGAGTCATCCATCATTACATCAAAGTCAAAACCAAAACAAGCAAACTAAAAACCCCACCTACAAGGGTTGATGCTAGTTCTTTTATTTCCTATTGTGAATTTGTGTAGTTCATTAAAATCCTTGCTATACAGGCTATTTTAATAAACATTTTTGCAGACAGTGACTTCTTGCCATCTTTAGAATTGTTGTTGTTATTGTTGTTGTTAAGTGCCATCAAGTCATAGACAACTCATAGTGACCCTATGAATGAAAGATCTGAACACTTGTATAACTTTCCTCATTTCTCAATGTTCATAGAGTTTCCAGATGCAAGCTATTTCAGAAATGGATGTCACTCTTGCTTCTAAGCTTGTTTTAACTGAGGAGCTCCACCAAACATTGTCCACCATGGGTAACCATTCTCATATTTGACATATCAGTGTCACAGGATTTAGCATCACAGCAACCACGAGTTACCTCTGTACAGCAAAAGGACAGACCGACAGACCAGTGCTATAGCACTTAGAATAATGTTTGACTAAAAACAATTAAAACTAGGCCTGAGGTATGTAGATTAAAATCATCCATCTTTGATAGAATTATAGTTCTAGAAATGTAGAACTCATTATTTTGATAGGGCCAAAGAGATTTAGGTACCTTTAAATAACCTTCTGAGAGAAAAGAAGTAGAATCTCATGGGATTGGAGATGTTTCCCTAATATACCATAAAAACCAAACCTGAGCAGGCTGGTAAGAATTTGACTGAGTTTGCTTGGGCCCCGTTGACCTGCCAGGGGCAAGCAGGTCAGTGGGAATTTGACTGAGTTTTCTTAAGCCCTGCTGGACCCAGGGCCTCACTGGGATGGGGTCACTGGGTGAAGGCACCTAGATGAGGGATACTGGGCAAGGACTACTGCGCAAGAGTCACTGGGTGAGAGATCTACAGCTGGAATTTGAGTAGGGACTGCACTTGTGAGCACACCAGGGCAGCAGAAATCTGAATGAAGTCCCTGCAAGTGGCTGACCCACACCCATGGTTGTCCGTCACCCCCACCCTCATGCCTGCCCTGCCCCAATTCAGCTATACAACCATGCCTACACATCTAGTCAGTCAACTTGCATTTAATCTGGAGCACCTTGATCTGACTTAGCCACAAGAGGCTGCTCTCACAGACCTAGAACAGAACTTCCCCTTGAGTCAGATGTTCAGAGGGAAACACAGGTGGGGTAGCTGCCCCAAAGATTTCTAAAACATTATCTTCAGATCAAGAACCTATCAATGTCATGAAAGAAGCAAGCTATCCCACATCTTATATAAGCACAAAACAAGATGTCAGCCCCAAAAGGTGACAGTATCAATGGATTTCTGGAAGCCAGAAAGTTTGATGGTTTATTCTGACACAGAATTTAAAAGAACAATAATTGAATATTTTCAATGGGTAAAAGACAAATTTGAAGAATTACAGGACACTGCAAGCAAAAACCAGAAGGAGCTTAAAAAAAGAGTCAAGAACAAGACCAATAAAACAAACAAGGCATTAGTGGCATTGTGAAAACAAGAAACCACAATCCAAAATGTGAGGTCCAATGTTTCAGATGCTGTCAACATGATGGAGGGACACATGAGCAAAGTTCAAGATATGGAAAACAGAACAAATAGAATTGTCACCACTGATCTGTTAGAGCAAAAAGCAGAATAAAAAAGGAAGGAAAAAGAAGAAAACCTAAGAATATTGTGGGACAGTCAAGAAAAATAACATGTGCATCATCAGAATCCCAGAACAGGAAGAAGTAAGTAAAGGCATCAAAATCTGTGGAAGAATTACTACAGGAAAATTTTCCAGGCATAAGGAAGAATGAGAGAATTTGTATTCAAGAAGCTGAGCAAACACCTTATAGAATAGACCCCAAAAGAAAAATACCAAGGCATAACATAGTCAAATTTGCCAGAACCAAAGATATGGAGAGAATTCTGAAAGCAGAGAGGGAGAAACAAAGAGTAACCTATAAGGGAGAGTAGATAAGATTAAGTGACGATTTCTGAGCAGAAACAGTGAGAGCAAGAAGACAGTGGAAGGACATATCTCAAACCCTCAAAGAACACAACTATCAACCAAGAATACTGTACCCATCAAAATTGCCCAGCAAATATGAAGGAGAGATCAATATATTCCTAGAAAAACATGACCTAAGAGAGTTTATAAAAACAAGACCAGAGTTGCAGGAAACACTGAGAGCAGTCCTTCTTACAGAGGTGCCACAGAAGGCAGCATGGACCAACGTAACTAGCAACAACACCAAAAAGAACTCAACAAAATGATAGCAATAAACCCTTGCCTTTCAATAATTACGCTGAATGTGAATGGTTTGGATGCACCACTGAAGAGAAAAAGAGGAGCAGATTGGATAAAAAACCAAAATCCTTCAATGTGCTATCTACAAGAGACACACCTGAGAAATGAAGATAAAGAAAGACTAAAAAGAAAAGGATGGGAAAAAATATACCAAGCAAAAATATATCAAGTGGAAAAAGCAGGAGTAGCAATATTAATCACTGATAAAATAAATTTCAATACAAAACCATGGTAACAGACAAGGAAAGTCACTATTTAATGCTTAAAAGGTCAATAGAACAAGAATATATAACAATAATATATATCTATGCACCAAATGAAAAACCTACAAAAACAGATTTAAAAACATTAACAAAACTGATAAAGGAAATAGACAACAGTACTATAGTAGTTGGAGATTTCAACACACCCCTCTCAAGAAAATTAGAATTACAGGAAAAAATAACTCAACAAAAATGCTCAAGAATTAAACCACACAATAAACCAACTCAATCACATAGATATTTAAAGGCTAATGCACCCTACCCCCCAAAACAACCAAAAAGACCCAAAAAGCTAAAAAAACCCCAACCAAACCCACAGTATACTTTCTTCTCCAATATGCATGGAACATTTTCCAAAATAGATCACATTTTAGGTCACAAGGCAAGCTAAGCACCACCTTGCTTGAACAAGAGTAGGTGAGTACTGGAAGAAATAAAAAATGAAATTAAAAAGTTTCTTGAAACAAATGACAATGAAAACACCACTTAACTAAAACTTTTGGGAAACAGTCAAAACAATAATCAGAGATCAATTTATAGCAATAATAAAACATATCAAAAGGCAGGGGGGAAATGACCATTGACTCTCTAACCCAACATCTCCAACAAATTGAAAAAGAACAGCAAGAAAACCAGACACTTTCTAAAAAAACTGAAATTGTAAAAATTAGAGCAGAAATAAATGAAATAGAAAACAAAAAAAAGCCAATTGAAAGCATCAACAAAACAAGTAGTTGGTTCTTTGAAAATGTTTAAAATAGACAAACCACTAGCAAAACTAACAAAGGAAAAGACAAAAATAATCTGAATAAGAGATTAAATGGGCAAAGTCACAACAGTACCAACTAAAATAAAAAGGCTAACATTAGAATATTATGAAAAATTTTACTCGAACAAATATGAAAACCTACATGAAATGGACCAATACTTAGAAATTCACAAGCTACCTCACCAGACACCAACTGAAATTGAACACCTGAACAGACTTATTACAAAAGAAGAAATTGAAAAGGTAATAAAACAACTTCCAGCCAAAAGAAGTCCTGGACCAGATAGTTTTACAAGTGAATTTTATCAAACATTCAAAGAAGATCTTTCACGAATTCTCCATAAACTATTTCAGAAAATAGAAAAAGGTGAAATTCTCCCAGACTTATTCTTTGAAGCAAACATATCCTTGATACGAAAGCCAGGTAAAGACAAAACGAACATAGAATACTATAGGCAAATATCTCACATGAACATTGATGCAAAAATCCTGAATAAAATCACTGCCAATAGAATCCAACAATACATCAGAAAAATAATTCACCATGATCATAACAGGGATTTATAACAGGTAAGCAAGGATGGTTCAACATAAGAAAAACAATCAATGTAATTCATCACATTAACAAAGCAAAGAACAAGAACCACATGATCCTATCAATTGATGCAGAAAAGGGCTTTGACAAAATTGAGCACCCATTCCTGATTGAAACAACAAAATAGGATTCGAGGGGAATTTCTTCAACATAGTAAAAAGTATATATGCAAACCTGAGAGTCAATATTTTTCTCAATGGAGAAAAAGTAAGGCATTCCCCTTGAGAACAGGAACTAGACAAGGATAGCCACTAACACCTCTCCTATTCAATATTGTATTGGAAGTCTTAGTGGTAACAAAAAGGCAAGAGAAGGAAATAAGAGGTATCCAGATTGGCAAAGAGGAGGTAAAATTATCTCTATATGCAGATACTATGACAGTATGCTTAGAAAACCCTAAAGACTCAGCAAGAAAACTAGTGAACATAATTGACCAATTCAGCAAAGTGGCAGGATATAAGAACAACATGCAAAAATTAATTTAATTTCTCTATAGTGACAAACAGAACACAGAACTGGAGTTAAGAAAAACAGTATTTTTTCACAATAGCTAATCAAGAGATTAAATATTTGGGAGTACACCTAATGAGAAGCACAAAGGATCTATTCAAGAAAATTACAAAACATTACTGCAAGAAACAAAAAGATATCTGCAGAAGTGGAAGAATATCCTATTCTCATAGATGGGAAGACTTGATATTGTGAAACTGACAATATTATCAAAGGCAATTTACATGTTCAATACAATCCCAATACAAATACCAATGCCATTCTTCAACGAGATGAAAAAGGCAATCTCCAATTTCATTTGGAATGAAAAGAGGCCCCGAATAAACAAAGCACTCCTTAAAAATAGAAACAAGGTAGGAGGCATCTCCCTGATTTCAAAACATATTACACTGTCATGGTGGTCAAGACAGCATGGTACAATGACAGACACATAGATCAATGGAATAGAATTGAGGTTCCAGAAATCAGCCCATCTATCTATGGTCAACTGATTTTTGACAAGGAGATTAAATCATTTAAGTGGGGAAATGACAGCCTTTTTAACAAGTCGTGTTGACAAAATTGGAAAACTATCTGCAGAAAACTCGTGCAAGATCTACACTTGACTCCATTCACAAAAATTAGTTCAAAGTGGATCATGGACCAAGGTCTAAAACCAAGGACTATAAACTTCATTAAAGAAAAGCTTGGAAGAACTTTACAAGTCCTAATCCACAACATAAACAGTCTTTCAAACATTCTGAAAAATCTACAACCAGGAAAGGATAAAATAGATGAATGGGACCTTCTAAGAATCAAACTCCTATGCACATCTAAAACTTCTCCAACAGGATTAAAAAGGAAGCCACAGACTGGGAAAAAATATTTTATTATGACATGTCAGACAAGGGACTTGTATCTAGAATTTATAAAATACTTGAGCAGCACAACAAGATAAAGGTAAACAACCCAACTGAAAAATGGGCAAAGGATATGAACAGACACTTCACCAAAGAAGACCTTCAGATGTTCAACAAACACATGAAGAGATGTTCAAAATCTCTAGCTCTAAGAGATGAAAATCAAAACAACTATGAGATACCATCTCATCCCAGTCAGAATTGCAAAATTTAACAGAACAGCAACCAACAAATGCTGGTGAGGTTGTGGAGAAACTGGAACCCTTATTTACTGTTGATGGGGGTGTAAAACGGTGCAACCATTATGGAAGGCTGTATGGTGCTTTCACAAAAAGTTGCAAATAGAAGTATCATTTGACCCAGCAATTCCAGTACTGGGAATATACCTTAAAGAAATCATAACCACCACTCAAGCATTTATAGGCACACCCATGTTTATTGCGGTTTTGGTCACTATAGCAAAGAGTTGCAAAGAACCCAAGTGCCCATCAACAAACGAATGGATAAAGAAGCTCTGGTATATTCACACAATGGACTACTATGCTGCATTGAAAAGCGAGGAATTAATGAAATACTATACAAAATGGGTGACCCTGGAGGACATTATGCTGAGTGAAATATATCAGTCACAAAAGGACCATTATTGCATAGTGCCACTATTGTAAAAGGGGACTGACATCAGGGTTGATAGGAGACTGAGAAAGAGGAGGTAAATAATGTATCCTGCATTGAAATAGATGAAGGAGTGCTCACTTCGGCAGCACATATACTAAAATTGGAACGATACAGAGAAGATCAGCAAGAAGTGTTCAAAAAAAAAAAAGAAATAGATGAAGGAGAGAACTGTTTAAAATGGATATATGATTAGGTATTATAGTCACGGCAGGCGTCCAGAATGAAGGCTGCACACTGGAGTGAACTCGGAAGAAGGGATTAGGTAACAAGGAAAATTTTTACTTTTCAAAGAGAAGAGCAAATGGAAGTGGGGAAGGGTTGGGCAGGGAGAAAAGTGCAACAATGAATGAATGGAAATCCAAAGTCTCTGTAAACTTTCATTAAAATTAATTTTTTTTAAAAAAGAGGTGGAAAAAAACCCCACAAACAAACAAACAAACCCAAACCTGATAACCTAGTGCTAAGAAGCTGTACCAACAAAGGAATTTTACTTTTCAAAAAGAAGAGCCAACTGGGGGAGGCGGGGGTGGGGCGGGGAGAAAAGTGCAACAATGAATGACTGGAAATTCAAAAATCTCTCTAAATGTTCATTAAAATTAATTAAAAAAAAAAAGAGAAGCTGCACTGAAATCCCAAAGACACAGGTTTGAGACAACCAGATGCTGTGCGGGAGAAGAATGGGTAATCTCCTTCCCTGCAATTAACTGCCTCTGAAAACCCTCCAGACCGGTGGGTCACCTATAGGAAGTTCTGACTTGACAGTCCACAAAAACAACAATACTTATGCGGAGTAGATTCTGACTGATGGCATTCCATGTGTTACAGGATGGCACAACGTTATGGGATTTCCTTGGCTCTAACCTTTACAATATCAGATTACCAGGCCTTTTTGCTGTGGTGTCACTGGTAGGTTGGAACAGCTAATCTTTAAGTTGATAACTAATGGGAATTATTTGTAGTACTCCTAGTCTAACTCTATGTTTAATAACTTCCTGCCTAATGTCATTTTTATAGTACTTCTCGTCACTGGTGTCTCTCTCCGTTCTCTATACATTGTAGGAATTTAGTGTTTATATTAGGAAATTAACACTTAACTTTGTGAACAGCAATTGATTAGAACAAAGTCATAGACATTAATTTACTTAATGTCTATGACTGATTTTGCAGTGAATGGTAGAATAATTGTAGCAAATAGGAAATTGTGCACAAAGCCTGAAATATCTACTATTAGGCTCTTTACAGAATTAATTTTCTGATATCCAATATATATCTGCAATATATTTGTGTGGATTTCCCCCTTTTGTTGTTAGCTTTAATTTTTTATATTCTCTCCATTTCCTTAATGTTCTGGTTAATAGCAATAATACACACATTGAAATCCTTTTGTCTCTCTCTGTCATTGCATCCTTTATTGCAAGGACCTTAGTGGAATGACTCACAAGGTGCTCTATTCAATTTTGGTACCTTTTCCTCTGAAAGTCACAAAAATCAATCTAATTTCTTTTCTGAACTAAGATTGACTTTAAAATACTTAATGCCTCAGATACATTATGCTTATGCCTCACTGCATACAATGTTCCTTGGGAGTGTGATCCCTACCAACTTGAGAAACTTGAACCTTTTCTCCTACTTAAAAAAAATGCTGTCAACTTGATTCTGACTTAGAGTGATCTTGCATTGGATTTCCAAGGCTGTAAATCAATATAAGGAGGAGATTGTTCATCTTTCTCTGGTAGAGTGACTGGTAAATTTGCATCGTCAACTTTTTGGTTTTCAGCCTAACATGTAACACTCTGTGCTACCAGAACACACAGACATACACACACACTCACACCCCTACATGTGCTCTATATTCTATAGAGAGTTGCATTGTCACTTGCAAGACTGTGCCTCTCTGGTGATTGAAATCCACCAGCAATGACCCTGGAGAAAGATAGGAAATCTCCCCCCATGAAATTTACAGTCCCAGAAACTCAACAGAGAGAGAATCAGCTAGGAAGCAGTTCCAACTCAAAAGCAATGAGAATGAATGAATTTTGTCTACATATTTCACATTTATTTATCTATATGAATTCCTTCCAGATGTAGAGTAATCTTTAGGAAATGGAAAATAAATAGTATTTTATGTCTATTTCTTCTACATATGTGTGTGTGTGTGTGTGTGTTTTATTCTTTTTTATCTTAAATGGTCTTATTAAAGGTTAATATAAATAGGACAAAGTTACACGTTGTAAGAATTTGTAGTTTTTGAAAACACATATCAGAGAAAGGGCAGGACATTAAACCTCAGTGTCAGCTGTTCAAACACAGGTTGCTACCAGGAAGGGGCAGCCCAGGGGCAGAACGGAGACTGGTTTCTCACCTATTTCACAGGAAAGCTGTGTGACATGTAGTCACCCCTTGAAGCAGTCTGGGGTGCTGGCACTGTACCCCAGGTGCAAAGACAGGGGTCAAAATTGGGCAGGATCCAAAACCCAGGTATAAGCATCAGCTGAGAAGTGTGTATCCCCCCCCCAACAAAGATAAGCTCTGATTGCATGAAAAGAAAGTGACATATTAAGTGCATCTCTTTCCCCCCACTTCGTCACACTAAGCAGCAGAGACCCCCCAAGAGAAAAGTGAAAGATTTTGCTGCAGTTCTGAAGAGCACTCTGTAGATCTGGAAGGAGAGAGAGCCCTGGGAGCTTGTCCTTCAGCCCCTCACACCCCTGATATGCTTTTACTTCATTCTTTCTGCAACCAGAACACAGCCACTGTCTCTACTTATAAGTCCTAAACTTGACATTGAATCCTGGGAGGCTCTACTAGTAAGAACTTTGAGAGGTTAGTAAGTGAAGATGAGTGCTGGGCCTAGACTGTGGAAAGCCAGTGGAAGCTTTGAACATTGTTTGAACCCTTTGAATTCTGAAAAGAACTTTAAGGGAGTGGGTAAGAAATTGTGCTGCTACCACAAAGAATATGTTTCATTTTTCCTAGATCTTGCCTTACTTTCTTCATTTTCAGTAACACTTCATACACACACAAACACACACACACACACACACACACACACAACTAAAACTGTAAACAGATTAACATTTCACAAATTAGTTTCCTTTTACATAGTTCCTGATACTTCATTTATGAATACAGTCTGTGTGACATGTGTCTCCTCTGTATAATTTTCACCTCTCTCCTTCTGTCCTGTGGTCCTCCAATAAGGATTAGTACAATAAATATTTTCTAATTCTTTTTACTATTATTATTTGTGTGTGTACCATTATATTGAATCTGACTGGTGTAGAAGATTGCCCCTCCACAAGCAAAGCATCTGGTAAATTTGAACCACATACCTCTGGGATTGTAGTACAGCTTCTCGTCACTACAATAACTCTTAAAATAATTAACTCTTTTTTCTTACCTCTCATGTCCATGCTGGTTTCTTTCCATCATGCCATTTATATCTAAATAAAATGCAATTACCATCCACAAAAATTTCTAAAGGTATTATGTCCCATTTTATTGATTTGTAAAACCTGTTAACGGAATTCTCTCAGTTTATTAAGCTTTCAAATGTCGATTTCTTTTCTTTCTGTAAATTTTACTGAAGAGGGAAATGAGAAAAAAGGAGCAAGGAAGAAAACATGGTAAGTACTAATGTGTGCAAGAACTTCTACATGTTTACAAAGTATTGTTATATTTAATTTTCACTATAATCTTATAAAACTAATATTAACACTTCTATGGAGGACTTATAAAAATCAGAATAAAGTTACATTGCAAAGATTGGATTGTATGAAAGTCTGACTCTAAAGTCCATATCTCTTATACGGCAGCTTGCTGATCTGTATTGCTATGTATATTTTTGTATAATAATCTACGTGTCTTATTTCCAAGAAAAAAAATCAACATTTGTTTTACTATTTGCCACACAATTTAAGAGTAAGAGTTCTACATATGGAAATTAAAAATTCATTGTTTAATTGTCTTCTTTAATGAAAAAACATGATATGTACTTGTACTGTTACCTTACACTGTTTTAATTAAAGAAACACACCAACAATAACAACAAAATGTCAGCCACACTAAAAAGGATTCTCAGAAGCAACAAGAGGGTGTTAGTCTATTACCAGTCAGAGACTAGTGGGACATGCAGCTGAGTGCTGAGAATTTAATTAAGAAATTTAAAACAAAAATGTGAATAGAATTTAAGAAATGTGGGATGACACAAAAGAAGCATAATGGAATCCAAGTCATATAAATCAAAACTGTTAAGTCTCAAGGATATTGACTATAAGAAGGCAAAGGAGAAGTAGAAAAACCTGGGATAGTAGGTCTGCTTTCTTTGTCTTTCCTTTCTGCCTTGGGCATGAATCCTTGATTTGTATTAAAAGCTGATACGGAATCCTGTGTAGCCGGAACCCGGGCACAGCCAGAACCCGGGCACAGCCGGAACCAGTACGATGGAATTTGAACCATACACAGGGCAGCCGAGTCCTAGCCAAAAGACACCAGCCAAGGCACTGTGGAACCCACGCACCAGGAGCAAGTAGGGAGCAACACCTGAAAAATGAAGATAAAGAAAGACTAAAAGTAAAAGGGTGGGGAAAAATATGCCATGCCAAGCAAATGGCAACCAGAAAAAAGCAGCAATATTAATCTCTGATGAAATAAATGTCAATGTAAAAACCATCAAAAAGGACAAGGAAGGTCACTACTTAATGCTGAAAGGTCAACAGAACAAGAGTATATAACAATAATAAATATCTATGCTCCAAATGAAAGACCTACAAAATACATAAACATTCATAAAATGGAAAAAAGGAAATAGACAATAATACTATTGTACTTGGAGACTTCAATACACCCTTCTCAAGAAAAGATAGTGTTATGCCCCAAATCCAGTTCCCCCCAAGTCACCAAGGAGCCGACACCGATGCAAGGGCAAGAGGGAATTTATTTCAGATTCGAATCCGGGCCGCGTTCCAAACCG
>NW_006399910.1:2374967-2376413 GCF_000299155.1 Elephantulus edwardii | reverse complement strand
AGGTCAATTTATAGCAATAAGAAAACACATCAAAAGGCAGGAAAAACTGACCATTGACTCTCTAACCCAACATCTCCAGCAAATTGAAAAAGAACAGCAAGAAAACCTGACACCCTTTAAAAAATGAAAATTATAAAAACTAGAGCAGAAAGAAATGAAATAGAAAACAGAAAAACAATTGGAACCATCAGTAAAACAACGAATTGGTTCTTTGAAAAAGCCAATAAAATTGACAAACCACTAGCAAAACTCACAAAAGAAAAGAAGGAGAAGACACAAATAATCCAAATAAAAGGTAAGTCAGGCAACATCACAACAGAAACAACTAAAATAAAAAAGCTAATATTAGGGTATTGTGGAAAAACTATACTCAAACAAGTATGAAAAACTAGAGGAAATGGACAAATACTTAGAAATGCATAACCTACCTAAATTGACACAAACTGAAATTGAACATCAGAACAGACCCATTACAGAAGAAGAAATTGAAAAGGTAATACAACAACTTCCAACCAAAAAAAGCCCTGAATCAGATAGTTTTACAAGTGAATTTTATCAAACATTCAGAGAACTGTCACCAATTGTACATAAATTATTTCAAAAAATAGAAAAAGATGGAATTCCCCCAGACGCATTCTATGAAGCCAACATATCCTTGATACTAAAGCCAGGAAAAGACACCACCAAAAGAGAAAACTATAGGCCAATATCTCTCATGAACAAAGATGAAAAAAATCCTGAATAAAATACTGATCAGTAGAGTACAACAATACATCAAAGAAATAATTCACCGTGACCAAGTGGAATTCATAACAGGTATGCAAGGATGGCTCAACATAAGGAAAACAATGTAATTCATCACATTAACAAAACAAAGAACAAGAAACACATGATCCTATCAATTGATGCAGAAAGGCATTTGACAAAATTCAACAACCTTTCCTGATTAAAACACTCAACAAATTAGGCTTAGAGGGGAATTTCTTCAACATAGTAAAAAGTATTTATGCAAACCTGAGAGCCAACATTGTTCTCAATGGAGAGAGGTTAAAGGCATTCCCTTTAAGAACAGGAACTAGACAAGGATATCCACTATCACCTCTCTTATTCAATATTGTATTAGAAGTCTTAGCTATAGCAATAAGACAAGAGAAGGAAATAAAAGGTATCCAATTGGCAAAGAAGAGGTAAAATTCTCTCTATGTAGATAATGGATATTTTTTCTCATTCCAAAGAAAGGTGACCCAACAGAGTGTGGAAATTACAGAAAAATATCATTGATATCACATGCAAGCAAGATTCTGCTGAAAATTATCCAAAAACGTTTGGAACAATATGTCAACAGAAAACTGCCAGATGTGCAGGCTGGATTTAGAAGAGGTCGTGGTACTAGGGATATTATAACTAATGTAAGATGGATCTTGGCAGACAGCAAAGAATACTAGA
>NW_006399910.1:2368753-2373897 GCF_000299155.1 Elephantulus edwardii | reverse complement strand
GACCCTCAATGAGATGGATCGATTCTTTGAGTGGGGTGGTGGGAATGAATGTGTTTGGGACAGCGAGGTTGGCACAGGAAAGAATGGAATTTAATGCTCTTGTACATAGGGTCGCTATGAGTCACAAACAACTCGATGGCACATAACAACAACAACAACAATGCAGATGATATGATAGTATACTTAGAAAACCCTAAAAACTCAGCAAAAAAACCTATTGGACACAGTGGATCAATTTAGCAAAACAGCAGAATACAAGCTCAACATAGAAAAATCTGTTGGTTTTCTCTACAGTGACTAAGAGAATACAGAGCCGGAACTAGGAAAAACAATACCATTCACAATAGCTAATCACAGGTTTTTTTACAATTTGGGAGTAAATTTAACCAAAAACACATAGGATCTATTCAAAAAAAATTACAAAACATTACTACAAGAAACAAATAGAGACCTGAAGAAGTGGATGAATATCCCTTGCTCATGGATAGGAAGACTCAATATTGTGAAAATGGCAGTACTACCAAAAGCAATTTACATGTACAATGAAATCCCAATACAAATATCAATCCCATTCTTCAAGGAGATGGAAAAGGTAATCTCCAGTTTTATTTGGAATGGAAAGAAGCTCCAAATAAGCAAAGCACTCCTTAAAAAATAAAAGAAAGGTAAGAGGTATCTCACTCTCTGATTTCAAATCCTACTACACTGTCGTGGTGGTTAAGACAGCGTGGTACTGGTACAATGAGAGACACATGGATCAATGGAATTGAATTGAGAACCTGGAAATCAGCCCAACTGATTTTTGACAAAGAGATGGAATCAGTTAAGTGGGGAAACGACAGCCTCTTTAACAAATGGTGTTGACAAAGTTCAAAAAGTATCTGCAAAAGACTCAAGCAAGATTCACACCTCACTCCACATACAAAAACCAACTCATGGTGGATTGTGAACCTAGGACTAAAACCTAGGACTATAAGCTTCATAAAGAAAAGCTTGGAAGAACTCTCGTAGTCCTAATCCACAACATAAACAGTCTTCCAAGTATCCAGAAAAACCTACAATCAGGAGAAGATAAAATAGATGAATGGGATCTTCTAAGAATCAAATTCCTATGCACATCCAAAAACTTCTCCAACAGGGTAAAAAGGGAAGCCACAGACTGGGAAAAAGTATTTGGTAATGACTTATCAGATTAAGGATTTATATCCAGAATTTATGAAATATTTGAGCACCACAACAAGATAAATGTAAATAATCCAATAGAAAAATGGGCACAGGATATGAACAGGCACTTCACCGAAGACGACATTCAGATGGCTAACAAGCACATGAAGAAATGCTCAAAATCCCTAGCCCTAAGAGAGATGCAAATGAAAACAACTATGAGATATCATTGCACCCCAGTCAGAATAGCAAAATTTAACAGAACAGCAAGCAAAAAATGCTGGTGAGGTTGTGGATAAACTGGAACCCTTATTCACTGTTGGTGGGAGTGTAAAATGGTGCAACCACTATGGAAGGCGGTATGGTGCTTTCTCTGAAGTTTGCAAATAGAGATACCATTTGACCCAGCAATTTCACTACTGGGAATATATGCCAAAGAGACAATAATTGACATCAAGCAGATATATGCACAACCATGTTTATCGTGGCTTTGTTCACAATAGCAAAGAGTTGGAAACAACCTAAGTGCCCATCAACAAATGAATGGATATATTTACACAATGGAATACTATGCTGCATTGAAAATCAAGGAATTAATGAAATATTATACAAAATGGGTGACCCTGGAAGACATTATGCTGAGAAGTATCTCAGTCACAAAAGGACAAATCCTGCATGGTGCCACTGTTGTAAAGCAGGACTGACCTCAGGGTTGGGAGACTGAGAAGGATGGGTTCAATAATGTATACTGCATTGAAACAGATGAGGGAGAAAACTGTGTAAGAGGGAAAATTATTAGGTATTTTTGTCATGACAGGATTCCAGAGAGAAGGCTGTATAGTGGAGTAGACCACGGGGGAAGGATTGTAAAACAATGAAAGAATTTTTCTTTTACTTTTCAAAGAGGGTAGTGTACTAGAGGGGAGGGTTGGAAGAGAAGAAAAGTGCAACAATGAATGAATGGCAATCCAAAGTCTCTACAATTTCATTGAAATTAATAATACTTTTTTTTTTATTTTATTGTTTTTGTGTGAGTGTACCGTCAAATCAAATCTGACTGGTACAGAAGGAGATTGTCCCTCCTTCCCCGGCAGAGCATGTGGTTGATTCGAACAGTGCGCCTCTGGGATTGTAGTTGCAGTTCCTTGCCACTAAGCCATCAGAGCTCCCCTAAATTAATAATAAAATTTTTTTTAAAAAAGAGCTGATATTCTTAAGCTGTTGTTGTTATGTGCCGATGAGTCACTTGTGACTCATAGCAACCCTGTGTACAACAGCTCTGAACCCTGCTCTATGTGCCAATATTATCGTCTCTGACATATCTACCCCAGTCACTGAATCTATCCATCTGATTGAGGACCTTCCTCTTTTGCGCTATCACTCCACCCTTCCACACATGACATCCCTCTCCAAGGACTGGTTCCCCCTTGCCACATGCCTCCATGGAGCTGCCTGATTTCATCCTCTGTTCTCCTAGCAGTCCATGTTATATTCAGTACTCTTCTCCATCACCCATTCAAAGGCATCAATTCTCTTTCTATCATCCCTAGTCATTGTCCAGCTTTCTGATGCATACATAGCACATAATTGCAAAGACCATGACCTAGATGAGGCACACCTTGGTCTCCAGACTGACATCATTGCTCTTGGGTAGTCTGGAGAGGTTCCTGACATCTGACTTTACCAGTGAAATTCATCTTTGGATTTTCTGGCTGCTGGTGCAAAGAGTGTTGATTGTGGGGCAAACTGAAGCTTTTAACAATCTCAATCTCTTCACCATACACAATGATTCTGCCACTGGGCCCAGTGGTGAGAATTTTTTTTTTAATGTTGAGCTTCAGTCCATAGTAACTGACCTTCTGCAACAAGTGCTTCAGGTCCTCCTCAGTTTCAGCAAGCAGGGTTGCGTCGTCTGCATAACACAGATTACTGGTGAGTATTTCTCCAATCCTGATGCCACACTTCTCTTCATAGACCCCAGCCTCCCAGATGATCTTTTCTGTAGATAGATTGAAAAGGTATGGTGAAAGGGCACTTCTCTAGCATGCCCCCTTCCCAATTTTGAACCATGCAGTGTTTCCTTGTTCTGTTCTGATGACTGCCTCCTAAATAATGAAATATTTGAGATCATTAAATGCTTCTATTTAATTTCCTGATAATGATATCACTTATATGACATCTTCAAAAGTCAAATTCTATGTTTTCTGGGGTTTTTTAAACTCCAAATCAAACTCATTTCCTTTGTATTGGTTCCAGCTCATAGTGATACACTGAATTCCTGAGGCTATAAATCACAATGTAGAATATCAATTTTCCTTCCTTGGAGCTGCTGTTAGGTTAGAACCTCAGGAAAAGATAAAGTTTTGTACTAGTAATGTAACCAGAACTCTCCTTTTAAGCTCAGATAATCTTTAAAAAAATTTACTATAATTTTCATAGTTTATAGGAAAGTTTGATTTTATTTCAGTGAGGTAATCTTTAAGATTGAGGTCATGGTGATTCACTGATCATTACATTTATTCTCATCTTCCATATAGAACATTTTAATTTGATTTGGTCAATACTCCCTACTATCTGACACTAGAAGATTAAGTGTCTTATATGGGGAAATATGTTTGCTAGCAGCCTCCATACCAAGACAAACTAGGAAAAAAATCTGGCTGTCTACTTCTAAAAATAAGGAAATTAAAGACTCTGTTGTTATTGTTGTTTTCATGTGCCATCAAGTCATCTGCAATTTGATAATGACCTTATGTATAATAACTCAAACCCTGCCCTATCCTGAGCCAGTCTCACTGACTCCAACACACCTAACCCCATAGTCGAAGTCATTGTGTCAGTCCATCTCATCCGGGATACTCCTCTCCTGTGCTGCCACTCCACTCTTCCAAGCATAATGTCCATTTTCAGGGACTGATCCCTCCTGGAAATATGTCCAAAGTATGTGAGATGGAGCTTCAAAATCTGCCTCCAAGGAGCATCCTGATTTCACCCTGTCTAAGAGAAATCTGTTCGTTCTCTTGGCAGTCCATGGTATGTTCAACATTTTTCTCTAGCACCACAACCCAAAAGCATAAATTCTTCTGTCAACTCTAGTCACTGTCCAGCTCTCTGATGCACAGCAAGGAAATACGAACACCATGGTCTGAAACAGGTTTACCTGATTCCGGTTTCCAGACTGACATTGCTGCTTCTAAGCACTTTGGAGATGTCCTTGATGGCAGCTTTCCCCAGAGTAATTTGTCTTTTGATTTCCTGACTGCTAGTGCCAAGAGTGTTGACTGTGGAGCTGAGCAAGCTGAAATTGTTAACAACCTCAATCTCTTCTCCATCTATCATGGTGCTGCCAATTGGCCCAGTGGTGAGAATCTGTCTTCTTGATATTGGGCCTCAATTCATAATGAAGAATTCCATGGACTGCAAAAATTCCATTTACATTTTGTTCCATTGTGCATGGGGCCAAGCCAATGTGTGACACCTAACAATAACAATTTTAGAGCAGTAAGGTCCTGCTTTATTAATGATATATTTGAATGGAGATTAGATAAGGTCTACTGGCTTTATGCTTTTCTTTCCATCTTCTGAGAAATTTATTGTCACTAATGGGAGAGAAATGGGGCAGGGAAGCTGCTTAAGCTCTTTCCTTTCTCAAACAAGTAAAGACTTTGAACACTGGTGAGCCATAACTATCCCTAGTGATGAAACAAGGAAAGGGAAGTGGGAATTTAAGAAACCTTAATAAGGAGAATTGTGTTTTTTATTTTAAAAAACAAACAAACAAACCCACTGGAAAAGCACATCAGCAGAGAACTACCAGAAGTCTAGGCTGGGTTTAGAGGGGTAGTGGTACTAGGGATGTTGTAGCTGATGTTAGATGGATCTTAGCTGAAATCAGAGAATACCGGAGGAATGTCTATCTGTGTTTCATTGACTATGCAAAGGCATTTGACTGTGTGGATCATAACAAACTGTGGCTGACT
>NW_006399910.1:2357180-2367828 GCF_000299155.1 Elephantulus edwardii | reverse complement strand
ACTGGGATAATCGGGATGGGAGTGTCAGAGACAGTGTGATTGGCACAGGACAGAGCAGAGTTTAGGGCTATTGTACATAGGGTCGCTATGAGTCGTAAGCGACCCGATGGCACATAACAACAACAACAATAAGGAGAAATAATACACTGCCATAGAAATGCTGGGGGAACAGAATTTTCTTTACACTAGTTCTCTCATAGTCTTTAATCAGTCACAGCAGACTAGACATCAAAGGGCAAGGAGACCCTCTATCACAATCTATGCAGACCTCAGGGCACAAAACAGGGTGAAGAGAGGTGAAGTACATAGTAGCACATAGTAGGGGAAACAGAAGAAGAATTGAGCATTTTTATTATGAGAAGAACTGGGTTAGCTTTTCTAAAACTTGCTTCCACTTTATGGTACGATACAATCAGCTTCTGAGTTCTATACTTATTTTCACTAACAATAAAAAAAATAAAATATAAATCTGTTATTTTATTAAGGGGAATTGAGTGCCCTCTGCACTGCATGCTAGTTCTGATTTTGAGATTTCTTAGCAAATAACTAATCCTTGCTTTTCTTGTAATATCAAACTATAATTACTAGCAGAAAATTCTTATGTTTTTCTGACCAGAAAACGATGCATAATTAAATTTATCACTGTTCTTGTTAGGCACTATCAAGGCCTAACATGCTACTATTCATAACAGAAGTATGAACAGCAGATTAAATCTTGTCTTATCCTGTGACATTCTCATCATCTCTGACTTACCTGAGTCCATTGCTACATTAACTTTGTCAATCCATCTTGCTGAGAGTCCCCCACACACCTTTCCTCCACCTCTCCAAGCATGATGTTTTTTCCAAAGACTGACATGCTCAAAAGATATAAAACTATCCTGTTCTCCAAGAAACCCCTTGGTCGCACTTTCTCTAAAACATAGCTGCTTGACCTCTTTGAAGTTCACAAGAAATTCAGTACTCTTCTCAAATACCACAGCTCAAAAGTATTGAGTCTTCTGTCATCCCTATTTGTTGTCACTTTCTTTTTTTTTTAATTATATTTTATTAATTTTCATAAACATTTACAGAGATTTTGGGCTTCCACTCATTCATTGTTGCACTATTCTCTCTACCCTCCTCCCAGTTTGTTCTTGTCCAAATGCCACAGTGCTTGTCAAAGCCAGTTCTGATTAATCTTCTTTGTCAGTGTGTCCTTTGCCATTCCCTATCACTCCTACCTGAGAGAGACTTCACCCTGAGTCATAAGGAAAAGGGGATGGCGTATTCTCTTAGCTACTTCCTGCTGAAAAGGGATGCTGTGGGTTTCAGGGTGAAGATCTTCTCTCACTACTCTAAAGGGCCCCTTTGGCAGTAGGAAACACATACACTATTATGGAGATTGATTTTGGAATTTAGATGCACTCTTATTGATTGTGCTTGGCTGTACATGTTCATATCCTTGAAGATGTATCATGGGGGTGTTGCAACCTAGAAGACACAAATTTGACTAACAAGTTATAAGTACATGAGTCCAAAAATTATGGAAAAGTAAAAGAAAATATTCTTTCATTGTTTTACAAACCCTCCCCCAGGTCCCCTCCACCATGTAGCCCTCGCTCTAGTCTCCTGTAATGACAGAAATACCTAGTTATATCTCTCTTTTAAACGGTTCTCTCCCTCCTCTGTTTCAGTGCAGTATACATTATTGAACCCATCTTACTCAGTCTCTCCCCAACCCCAAGGACAGTCCCATTCTACAACAGTGGCATCATGTAATATTTGTCCTTTTGTGACTGGGATATTTCACTCAGCATAATGTTCTCCAGAGTCAACCATTTTGAATAATATTGCATGAGTTCCTTGTTTTTTAATGCAGCATAGTATTCCATTGTGCGAATATACCACAGCTTCTCTAGCCATTCGTTTGTTGATGGGCACTTAGGTTGTTTCCAACTCCTTGCTATTGTGAACAAAGCTGCAATAAACATGGGTGTGCATATATCTGCTTGGATGTCAGCTATGGTCTCTTCAGGGTATATTCCCAGTAGTGGAATTGCTGGGTCAAATATTGTCACTTTCAGATGCAAAGTAAGTAAATGAAAAGACCATGGCTTATATCAGATCCACCTAAGTCTTTCAACTAACATCTTTACTCCTTTGAACCTTGGAGAGATTGACAGTGGATTTTCCCAATAAAATACACTTTGTGATCTCTTGGATGCTGATGCCAAAATTACTGATTGTAGATCTATGCAAGAAAAATTATTGTTAAGTTTAATCTTTTCTCCATCTATCATGTTTCCCTTTGGCCAGTGATGAATAAGGATTTTTGTTCTCTTGATATTGAGATGTAATCCATAAAGAAATCATCACCTAACACAGATCGTTGATGAGTCTTCCTCAAATCCTGATGCCACATTCTTCACCATAAAGTCCAGCTTCTTCAGAAGAATGTATCTTTGTATTTTATTGATTAATCAAATGCATCTGACTGTGTGGGTTATAATACATTATACATTGAGAATAATGGGAATGTAAGAACACATGAAACATATATTTAGACCAAGAAAGAGTTTTCTGAATAAAACAAGGGAATACTGCATAATTTAAAAGTGTTTGTCAGGGTTGTACCTTTTCTCTCTATCCAATCAATCTGTATGCTGAGCAAATCATTCAAAAAAGCTTGGTTTTATGAAGAAGAACGATATCAGGACTGGCGGAAGACTTATCAACGATCTCTATTATTCAGATATCACAAACTTACTTACTGAAAGAAAGTAAGGAGGACTTGAATGCTTGCAATAGAAGATCAAGGACTACAATTGGAGTTTATTATGAATTGCATCTCATCAATTGTATCACTATCAAGAAGACAAAAATCCTCACCATTAGACCAATAAGCAGTATCATGATAAATGGAGAAAAGTTTGAAGTTGTCAATTTTATCTTATTTGGATTCACAATCAACATCCTTGATGCCAGCAGTTAGGAGCTCAGGAAAAATAATTTATTGGGAAAGTCTGCAGTCAGGGAACTCTCTAAGTTACTGAGAAGTAATGACGTATGTCAGTTTGAAGACTAAGGTGCTCGTGATTTGGCCCTTGGTCTTTTCAATCACTTGCTATTCATCTGAAAGCTGAACAATGACTAGGGATTACAGAACAAGAGCTGATGCTTTCGAACTGTAATTTTGGAGAAGAGTATTGAATATTCCATGCACTGACCTCCAGAAAAACCCCAAAACAAAACAGATATGTCTTAAAGAGAGTACTGCCAGAATGCTTCTTGGACGCAAGGATGGCAAAAGTTGTTCGCATAATTTGGGCATATTACTAGGCGAGACCATTACTTGGATCAAGACATCATGATTAGAAAGCTGAAGTGTCAGCAAAAAAGAGGAAGACTCTCAGCAAGATTGACTGACACAGTGACTGCAGCAGTGTGGTCAAGTGTGTCAGCGATGATAAAGATGGCACAGAATAGAACAGGGTTCAGATCTTTCTTTCATGGGGTTCCTATGGATCATACTCTACAGCAACAAACAAAAATACATATTGAACAAGTATGGAGATGATAAAACCTGACACATATCTTTCTTGATTTTAAACCATGCAGTATTTTCTTTCTTATTTGTAAACACAAGTTCACATGAGCACAATCAAGCTCTCTGGGATTCACATTCTTCTCAATATTAGCCATAACTTGTTATGATCCACACAGTAAAATGCCTTAATAGGTAGTCAAACACAAATAGATTTCTTCTGCAATGTTCTACTTTCAACCAAGATTCATCTGTCATCAGCAATGACATTCCTGGTATTATGGCCTAGTTTGAACTTTCAGTAATTCTCTATACATGTAATTTTTTTATTCATTTTGGGATAATCTTCCACAAGATTTTACTTGCACATATTATTGATGATATTGGTTTATAAGTTCTACAGTTTGTTAGTTCACTGTTCTTCAGAATGGGAATAAATATGGATCTCTTCCAGTCATTTGACCATGTAGCTGGCTTCCAAAACTCCTGATGCAGACTGTTGAGCACACTCAGGGCTGCATATGGTTGGTGAAATATGTCAGTTAATATAGCCCAAGCCAAAGAAGGCCCCATCCTACTACACTCTTCCTGCTCTCAGTCAGAGACAAAGAGGACTGTCCTAATATATTCATATGCCTATTCTTATGATATGCCTAATTGTTAGTGTAGTTTGCTTTTAGGAGTACAACATCTATTTGTCAGTTTGTTGTTTTGGAGGAGTGATTTACATACTTCTTTTATAACTTAGGTGTCTATACACTTATTTGTTTATCATTAGCTGTTATGAGTACAGGAGTTGTCTTTCAATTTCCTGTACCAGAATGACTTGATCATAACAGTGTGTATCTGTGATGCTGCAAGATATGGCACTGGTGTTTCTAATGCCATCAGGATCACGCACTTTGCACAGGTTTCAGTGAAACTCCCAGATTAAGACAGAGTTAGGAAGCAGGATTGACCATCCAATTCACTTCTGAAATAACTTCTGAAATTTTTTAAAAGGCTTTTAAAAATGTTATGAACAATAGAGAAACACTGGCAAATATAGTACTAGAGGTGGAGCCCAGATTGGATGTCACTCAAAATATAGAGAAATAATTGCAAATATTCATTAATAATTTGAATGTGGAATATATAAAACAAGAGTTAGAAAAACTGGAAGAAGCCAAAAATGAAATGGAACACACAAACATCAATATTCTAAGCATTAGTAAGCTGAGATGGACAGGTATCTGCCACTTTTAATCAGACAATGATATGACCTATTATGCTGGCAGTTCACATTTCAGGAAGAATGATGATGCATTCATAACCAAAAGGAACATCTCGAGATACCTCCTGAATCAAAATGCTATGAATGGTATAATATCCATGCATATACAAGGAGGACCTATTGCTACAACTATTATTCAAATATACATAACAACTAAAACCAAAGAGTTTAGGAAATTGGTGAATTTGACCAACTCTTACACTCTTCTTAATAACATTGAGAAGAATTGGAATTCCAGAGCACTTGATTGTGTTCATGTGGAACATATATCTGGATCATGAGGCTGTTGTAAGAATTGAGCAGGGAAGCACTACATGGCTTGGAATTGGGAAGGGAGTGTGTCAGGGTTGTATTCTTTTTCCATATCTTCTCCATATCTATTCAATCTGTATGTTGAGCAAGTTGTCTGAGAAGCTGGACTCTATGAGAAGGAGTGTGGCATCAGGATTGGAGGAAGACTCATCAAAAACTTGTGTTATTCAGATGACACAACCTTGTTTGCTGAAAGTGAGGATGACTTGAAGCACTTGTTGCAGAAGATCAAGGAATGTGGCCTTCTATATGGATTATACCTCAATGTCAGGAAAGCAAATTCTTACCATTGAACCAAGATGGATCACGATGCTTGCAGAGGAAATTCAAACTGTCAACAGCTTAATCTTGCTTGGATCTACAATTAACATCTTTGATATCAGCAGTCAGGAAATAAGGAGACACATTCCACTGGGAAAACCTACAGTTAGGAACCTCTCCAAAATATTAAGGAGTAATGATGTCAGTCTGTGGACTAAGGTGTGTTTGATTCAGGCCATGAATAAGGATGACAGGAAAAGAATTTACACCTTTGAGCTGTGGTGTTGAAGAGGACTGAATATCCCATGAATGACCAAAAGAATAAACAGATATATCTTGGAAAGGGTGCAGCCAGAGTGCTCTTTTGAAGCAAGAATGATGAGATTTCACTTCACATACTTTGGGCATATTGCAAGAATGTGCTGCTATTTCTTGGAGAAGGATATGATACTGGGAAGGGTGGAGGGTCAGTGAGGGAGAGAAGACCCTCAACCAGGTGTATTGACATGGTGACTGTTGCAATGGGCTCTTGTGTTTCATAAAGTGTGATGAGGGTTCAGGATAGGACTGATTTCAGATCTTTTCTTAATAGGGTCGCTATGAGTTTCACTTAAAAACAACAAACAACAGTAATTCACACTCTGAAACTGACAGAACATGCAATCAAGTTGCATTGATAATAGTTTGTGACTGAAATGCAAAAGTTGGAAACAAAGAAGAATTGGCAGTCAGAAATTATAGACTTCATGACAGAAATGAGGCTAGAGATCAAACAATTAAATTTTGTATGATCAATGTTTGATTCACCACAAATAACTACCTTTTTAAAATTAAAAAAACCACAGACAACACTATACATATGATCTTCACCTGATGAACTAACTGCACAGGATTCAGATCTACTACATCTGTGGAAAGAACTGTTGGAGAAGCTCAATGTCAGCAGTTAAAACCAAATCAGATGCTGACTGTGGAACAGGCATGTGCAAGTTCAAATTTAAGCTGAACAAAATGAAAACAAGTTCACAAGAAACAAAATATGACCCTGAGTCTATCCCACCTGGATTTTAATACTATCTCAAGAATAGACTTGTGGTATTGAGCATTAATTACCAAAGATCAGATGAGTTATGGAGTAACATCAACATCTATGAAAAAAGCCAAAGACCAAAACAGATGTCAAAGAAGAGCAAAAAGTGCACTAGGTCAAGAGGCAAACAAAGAGAAGAGATGCTAAAGTAAAAGAGAAACAGAAGATTTTAAAAATAATTCAAGAAAACAAATAAAAATATTATAATGGAATGTGCTAAGACTTGCAGTTAGAAAAGAAAAAGGGAAAGACTTTCTTGGTATTTTGCAAGATGAAAGAACTGAAAAGCATATACAAGCCTGGAGTGCAATACAGAAGGAAGCCAGAGGCAAAATATTGAATAATCCAGGAGGCATCAAAAAAAGTTGGAGGTAATATACAGTTACTATACCAAAAAGAATTGGCTTACATGAAACTATTTCAGGAAGCAACGAATAGTCAAGAACAAACAGTAATGAAAGAAGTTCAAGCTGCACTGAAGGCATTGACAAAAAAAAATAAATAAGGCCCCCCAAATAAATGATTTAAAATCCATTAACAAACATTTAATAGAGTATTATTTATGCCTAGCTATATCGTAGGGTAAAATTAGTTTACAAATATGGAGGGGAAATTATTTTTCTTTTCAAAAGTTTTAAGAAATCTCTACAACTGTCTATTTTCAATGTCTCAAGAATTTTTATTCAAGAAATTATTTCAAGTTCCATTGTTGTATAACATTTAAACATTTTAGCCCTTTAAATAAACATATTGCAAATAACTTACCTTGTTAATAATATTGAGTTAACTAAATTATTAATTATATGGCTATAGTTTCATTAAAAACATGGCATTTAACTTAACCCTCCATGTCAAATATAGAAGATACTTTTTGAGCAAGTACTTTCTTCTTACTAGTATTTTTCCTATTTCGAATTTACAAGAAAACACGAGTCATAGAAAAAGCATTGGTCGTGGTTAGTAAAAAAATTAATATTTGAGAATCTATAAGCAAGTTCCTTTCTGGACATTACATGGCAAAGTGAAAATCTTTACAGAGTAAGGTGACAGAGATGTAAATTCTAGTTTTTTATTTAATATTGAAATTTTATTCTTGCATTTAACTCACAAGCTCCATTTGTTTGTTGTTAGAGAGATAATTTTCGTTCATTTCTTGTGTTGAATCTCATAGACAAAGGGATCACATTGTTCTGATGGTTAGAATTTTCAGACTGATTTTCTAAAAATGGATAACAAAAGCTCACTTCCTAGTTTTATCTTACGTTGAAGTTCTGCTAAAACCCTTTCAGTGTCCTATATGCAGTTCTCTAGTGATAAAGAGGTGATGGCTGCCCATGAGGTATATTCACTATCAATCTAATTTAGGTCTCTCTCCTAGAAGGAGTTCTGTGGCATTAGTGGTAGAGTTGTACTACCAACCCAAAGATACACAGTTTGAATAAACAAGCTGCTCCTTGGCAGAAAGATGGATAATCTTCTTTCATGAGATCTACTGCCTCAGAAACCCACTGGAGGGCTGGGGGTGGTTTGATTTCAGCTCAACAATACCCAACAACAACCTAGAAGGGAATAATTGTACCACTGAGCTACAAACACATTCAACAGATTGCATGTTTTTTGAAAGGGTAATTTAAAAAAAAAAAATAGTGTTTTGTATAATGTTGCCATACAAAATTTGCCATAAAAGGTGTAGAGAAGTGTCAAAATTAAAATTACCCATAATGATTGCTGTTGGAGTTGGTTTGCTTCTATTTTGTTCCTGATGTCATGCTAAATTGGAGGGAGAAGCTTATGAATTCCCATGGAGGCAATCATACATGTAAAGAGGGCTCCTATGAAAGCAATCTTGAATCAGGACATACTGGTGCCCACACAGCCCCAAAGACGTGCTGACATGATAATGAGGGGACTTGGCTGCCCCTAAACTTGAGTTAAAGGCTCTCACTCTTTCTCTGTGAAAGATTGTGGCATAAAAGCTGAAACTAAACTTTCCCATGGGGAGTGAGTGCTTCATAGATAAGGAAAATTTAAAAAAAAGGGGGGGGGAGAATTTAAAAAAAAGGAAGGAGAAAGCCCAAAGTAAAAATTTAAAAACCATTTTATCTGCAATGAATTCTTATTTTTTTTTATTTCCTTAGTGGATGAATTATCAGAAATGATTGCTCGCCTACAAGTTTATCTCCCAGACTTCCATCCTTTCATCCCTCTGAGTCTGAATACTTTTATCATGTTCAACTATCATTAACCCAACAAAGTCCCAGCTGCCACTCTGAGACCTCTGTTTAATGAGAAAATAAATTCCAGTAATTTTGAAGAATAATTTAAAAGGAATCTCATTAATTTGTTGTTTTAGAAAGCGGTCACCATTAGCAACTCCTTCACTGCTGAAATAGCAGAGGAGTTTTGTGCAATTTATGTGCTTCACTCTATGGGAAGGATTCTGGACTAGTGTCATAACATGTTCTTTTATTCTATAGCGCAGCATTTATTGGAAACTAGAAGCATTCGTTTTCTTTATTATTTCATGTGTTATGAAAGCTGGGAAGTTATCACCTACTCAAGAGGAATAGTTCTTTAACTGCGGTTCTTCCAGTGGTAGACCTCTCCTCCCTGGCATTCATTTCACCTGGGCTAGTGCATTTGACAGCCTCACAGAAAGTTGGAGTTGGAATGCTCAGCAAGGTCAGAATTTCTACTCATCTGACTAGTGAAAGGGAGGCCCCAAAATGTGAAGAAGGTCACAGTTAGCACCTGTACTGGTCAAGGGTCTGTCAAGGTTTATGTCTAGCCTCAGGCAGAGATTTGCTGAGCTCAGAAGAGTCTACGCTAGTCAAGCTTGGTAGGGATGATGTCTTTGCCAGTCTGAGGGAGGGATGCAGGCAGAGTACACAGTCAGAGATGGCCAGCACAAAGGGACACTTTCTGATCTCTCATGTCCACGGGTGTACAGTAAGAAGGAAAAAGCCCTGGTTAGTGGAGGTGCCCCCACTAATCAGAGTCACAGTCCATAAGGATCCAGGAGAAAAGTTCTGAGAGCTTCCAATTCCAGATATAGGACGGTATTATCTGAGCTACAGCTAGATACTGTCTGTTCAGGAAATTGCTAAGTGGATAATAGAGAGGTGGAGCACAGCGACAAAGAAAGTAATTGACCATTTTCTGTTATTGTGGATGTACCTGTCACCTCTGTCCTGTATTCCTATGCTACATGGGTCGTTGTTAAAAATGATAGGGAATGGCAAAGGATACACTGACAAAGAAGATTAATCAGAACTGGCTTTGACAAGCACTGTGGCATTTGGACAAGAACAAACTGGGAGGAGGGTAGAGAGAATAGTGCAACAATGAATGAGTGGAAGCCCAAAATCTCTGTAAATGTTTATGAAAATTAATAAAATATAATTATAGAAAAAATAAAAAAATAATCTCCACAAATACCAAATAAATCTTTCATAATATCATTAAAAAAATGATTGCACTGTGCTGTTTATAGTTCTGTAGCTCTCCTTATTTGTTATTTCCATCAGTTTCTTCTTTCAGTGTTTCAAAAATTTCCTCACTATTTCTTTGGTTGAAGAATTATCACTTATATCTATTATCCTTATTTACTAATAGTTTGATATCACATCTAAGTAAAATTATGCAATTAAAATCATACAAGTAAATCTTGCTGAAGATTACTAGAAAATTACTAGAACAGAACATCTGAGGGAATTGCCTGTAATTCGAGATGGATTTAAAAGAGGCCATGAACCAAGGGATATCATTGCTTAAATCAGATGGACCTTGGCTAAAATCAGAGATGACAAGCAAGATTATTTCTCTGGTTTTATTGACTCTGCAGAGACGTTTGATTGTGTAGATCATGAGAAATTATGAATTGCATTGAGAAAAATTTAAATCCCAGGATACTTAATTGGGCTCATGTGAAACCCATACATAGAATAAGAAGCTCTTGTCCAACAAAACAAGGGAACACTCTATGGTTTAAACCAATGGAAAGTGTGGGTCAGGGATGGATCCTATCTCCATATCTATTCAGACTTTATGCTCAGCAAATGATTTGAGATAAACATTCTTCTAAGATTTTTACCAATTTTACAAACGGAGATTGATCGAACATGCAACCAAGATGCATTGATAATAATGGGTGACTGGAATGCAAAAGTCGGGAACAAAGAGGAAG
>NW_006399910.1:2352797-2354965 GCF_000299155.1 Elephantulus edwardii | reverse complement strand
GGATTGATTCAGTGACTGGGATAATTGGGATGGGACTGTCAGAGACAGTGCGGTTGGCACAGGACAGAGCGGAGTTTAGGGCTGCTGTACATAGGGTCGCTATGAGTCGCACTCGACTCAATGGCACATAACAACAACAACAACATTCTTCTAAGTGGTACAGCAGTGGTCTGTTTGCTTTACTGAATTACTTGGGGTTGTTGTGATGGTGAATGCTGTGCCATAGGTGTGTCAAACACCATAATGGTTATCCATCATGGACAGTGTTTGGTGGAGCTCCCAGATTGATTCATGTTTGGAAGCAGGAGTGGCATCCATATCCTAAGCTACATGCCTCTGGAAACTCTGTGAACATAGAGAAATTATTATAGTTATAGAACAGGATCTCTATGAGTCCTACTCGACGGCACTTACCAACAACAGACTATAAGGAGAAGAATGTGATATCAAGATTTGAGGAAGTTTTATTATCAGCTTGCCCAGAACAGATGATGCAACCTAGCATAAAGTGAAGAAGACTTGAACCACTTACTATAAACCATCAATGACTTCAATACAGATTATAGCTTCATATGAAGAAAACAAAAACAAAAACATCTTACAATTAGATCAGTAGGCAGCATGATAATAAAAGTAGAACAGATTCAAGTTGTCACCTATTTCATCCACAATCATCACTCATGGTAGTAGCAATTAATACATTAGCAGACATGTTGCATTCAGAAAGTCTACTTTCAAAAATGTAGCCAAAGTTCTTAAGAACAATGATGTCAGTTTAAAAACTAAAGTGTGTCTGATCCATCATATATGCAGTTGTTGTGGCATAGTGGTAAGAAGCTGCACTGCAATCTTGAAGGGCTATGGTTCAAATTCACCAGTTGCTCCATGGGAAACAGATGGGCAATCTTCTCCTGTGTGATTATGTGTCTCTGAAAACCTGCCAGAGTGTCAACAGTAGGTCAGTTCCAACTTGATTGTGCAAAACAGCAAAAAATATTATATTATGTTATATTGTTGTGTGTTGTAGAATTGGAACTGACTCCAGTCCTCCAGTAGATTTTCAGTGGTGGTAAATTGCACGAAAGGAGATTGTTCATCCTTTCCCCAAAGAACAGTTGGTGAATTTTAACTGTGTGCCTTTGAAAATGCAGCACAGCTTCTTAACACTAGTCCACCAGAGCTCTCTAGCTCTCTCGGGAAGAGACCTTCCTAACAATATGCCCAAAGTATGAAAGACAGACGTTTACCATTCTTGTCTGTAATGAGCACTCTGGCTGCACTTTCTCTTAGACATATCTGTTTATTATTTTGTCAGTCCATGAGATGTTCAGTACTCCTCTCCAACACCACAACTCAAAACCATCATTTTTTCTTCTATTTTCCTTATTTTTTGTCCATCTCTAATTCTTAGCCTTCAAACTTGCATCATTGCTTCTGTGTGTATATGAATGACAGGAAGAGAGAGAGAAAGAGAGAGAGAGAGATTTCAAAGGAATAGTTCAATTACTTGTGCTGTTGTTGCTGCTATTGTTAGGTGCCACCATGTCAACTAGGACTTATATTGGCCCTATGAACAGTATACAGAAACCTGGATCTATTCCCTGTGCATGAACTTGTAGAGAATGTTGGTTACTGAACACAAGGGGTTCTTTCTGTAGTCAACTGCCAATAAGACAGACAAATTGCAATATCCCTAGGCACTTTATTACAGATTTGGGGAAAAGGAGTGAGATCATTCTCAGAAACTGTTGGGAGTGGTCATTAGGTTTTAATACCAGGGTGAGACACCAACTTAACAATGAACTTTTGTTAGTAAAATCAAAGAATTTCTACATCTAAAAAAAGCCATTCACACACAGATACAGGTAAACAAGCAACCTACAAAAGAGTTAGCACTTGACTGACAAAAACAGGCCCTGAAAAGATAAAGGCTAACTCAGGAATGGCCCACATTACCTCCTGGAAAACAAGCAGATTAACATACAATTTATATGTGGCTGGGAAAAACAGTTTCAAAGAGGTAAATGTTGATCTAGGAAAGATGTATTTCCTCTCCTACTAAACAGACCACTCAAACTACTTTACTGACTAGAGAAAGGAAAGAAAGAATTCTGAGGCAAAGTAACCAGTTTTGTAGGCAGAAGAAAACTGAAGTCAGTTTTAGTTTT
>NW_006399910.1:2338308-2350342 GCF_000299155.1 Elephantulus edwardii | reverse complement strand
ATATATATATATTTGTTGTTGTCATTGTGTGGCATTGAGTCACTTGCAACTCATAGCAACCCTATGTAGAACAACCCTATACCCTGCTCTATTCCTTGCCAATTTCACTGTTCCTAACAGACCCATCTCCATTACCCCACTGACGGAATCAATCCATCTCATAGAGGGCCTCCTCTCCTGCACCAACCCTCACCCTCCCAAGCATGATGGCCCTCTCCAAGGACTGGTCCCTTCAAGGACTAGTCCAAAGTATGTCAGACAAAGCTTCAGAATCCTTGCCTCCAAGGAGCAGCCTGGCTTCATCCTCTCAAGGATGAACGTGTTTGTTCTTCAAGCTGTCCATGATATGTTGAATACTCTTCTCCAGTACCAAAGCTCAAAGGCATCAACTCTCCTTCTATCATCACTAGTCATTGTCCAGCTCTCTGATTCATAGCAAGTAATGGCAAAGACTGTGAGGTGTATCAGGTACACCTTATTCTCCAGATTGACATCCTTGCTCCTCAGTACCTTGGAGAGGTCTCTGACAGCAGACATTCCCAATGCAATTCATCTTTTAATTTCCTGGCTGCTGGTACCAAGAGTATTGATTGCAGATGCAAGAAATACTGTTTAATAATTTCCATACTCTGTTGGATCACCTTTCCTTGGAATGGGAACAAATATAGATCTCTTCCAGTCAATTGACCAAGTGGTTGTCCTCCAGATTTGACACAACTTGGAGAGCACATCTAGGACAGCATCTGTTAGTTTAAATACTTTAATTGGTACACCATCGATTTCTGGGGTTTTATTTTTGCCAATTCTTTCAAAGCAGCTTGAACTTCTTCCTTTATCACCATAGGCTCTTGCTCATATGTTGTTTCATGAACTTTTTCTGTGTCTGCCAATTCTTTTTGTACAATGACTCTGTATGCTCCTTCTATCTTCTTTTAATACTTCTTGGATCATTCAATTTTCCACCCAAAGCATCGTTAAGTATTGCAACTCGAGGCTTGAATTTGTTCTTCAGTTCCTTGAATTTAAGAAATTCTGAGCGAGTTCGGTCCTTTTGGTTTTCTGACTGCAGCTCCTTGCACATTTCATTGAAATATTTTACTTTGTGTTTCCGGGCTGCCTTTTGAAATCATCTGTTCAGCTCTTTAATATCTTAATTTCTTCCCTCTGCTTTGGCTTCTTGGCTCTTCAGTACAATATTTAGAGTCTCTTCTGACATCCATTTTAGACTTTTCATCCTTGTCTGCCTTTGTAAAGACCTTTTGCACTCTTCCTGAATGATATTCTTGATATCCTCCCACACTCATCTGGTCTTTGCTCATTAGTGTTCAAGGCCTCAAACCTGTTGTGAGATGGTTTTGAAATTCAGGTGGAATAGACTCAAGGTCATATTTTGGTTCCTTTGGATTTGATTTAATTTTCCTTCTCTTCAGCTTGAACTTGCATATCAGTACTTGGTGGTCTGTTCCACAATCAGCTCCTGGCCTAATTTTCAGAGGTGATATTGAGCTTTTCTAACAGTTCTTCACACAGATGTAATCAATCTGATTCCTATGCACACTAACAGGTGAAATCCATGTCTATAACCTGTGTTTATGTTTCTTATAAAATGTATTTGAAATGGATAGATTGTTGTTATGCAAAATTCAATCATTCTATGCAAGCAAGATTCTACTGAAGATTATCCAAAAATGACTGGAACAGTACATCAGCAGAGAACTGCCAGAAGTCCAGGATGGGTTTAGAAGGGGTCGTGGTACTAGGGATATTGTTGCTGATGTTAGATGGATCTTGGCTTAAAGCAGGGAATACTAGAAGAATGTCTATCTGTGTTTCATTGATTATGCAAAGGCGTTTGACTGTGTGGATCATAACAAACTGTGGCTGACTCTGAGAAGAATGGGAATCCCAGAACATTTAATGGTGCTAATGCGAAACCTATACTTCGACCAAGAGGCAGTTGTCAGATAAGAGCAGGGCAACACTGCCTGGTACAAAATTGGGAAGGGTGTACGCCAGGGATGTGTCCTATCTCCATACCTTTTCAATCTGTACACAGAGCAGATTATCTGAGAGGCTGGGCTCTATGAGAAGAAGCGTGGCGTTAGGATTGGTGGAAGACCTATCAACAATCTGTGTTATGCAGATGACACAACCTTGCTTGCCAAAACTGAGGAGGAGGACCTCATGCACTTACTGCAGAGGGTCAAGCACTGCAGCCTTCAGTATGGGCAGAGGCTCAATGTCAAGAAGACAAATATTCTCACCACTGGACCAGTTGGTAGCATCAGGATGGATGGCGAAGAGATTGAGGTTGTTCACAGCTTCAGTCTGCTTGGCTAAACGGTCAACACTCTTTGGCACCAGCAGCCAAGAAATGAAAAAACGTATTGAGATGGGAAAGTCTGCAGTCTCTTAAGTACTCAAGAGCAATGGTATCTCTCTGGAGACTAAGGTGCACCCGATACAAGCCATGGTCTTTGCAATCACTTGTTATGCATAAGAGAGTTGGACAATGACTGGGGAGGATAGGAGGAGAATTGATGCCTTTCAACTGTGGTGCTGGAGAAGAGTATTGATTGTTCCATGGACTGCCAAGAAAACAAACAGATCCAACCTGGAGAGGGTTAAACCAGGCTACTCCTTGGAGGCAAGGATTCTGGGGCTGCGTCTGACGTATTTTGGACATGTTGTAAGGAGAAACAGGTCCTTGGAAAGGGACATCATGCTTGGTAGGGTAGAGAGACAGCGCAGGAGGTGAAGACCCTCTATGAGGTGGATTGATTCAGTGACTGGAGTAATCAGGATGGTTGTGTCAGAGGCAATGTGATTGGCACAGGATAGAGCAGGGTTTAGGGCTGTTGTACATAGGATCGCTATGACTCACAAACGACTCAATGGCACATCATAATAACAGCAACATCTCAGTTTCATTTCTGTCACCAAGTCCATGGTTTTCAACTACTGATCTTTCTTTTCTTTCTCTCTTTGTGTGTATGTGTATACGTGTATACACATACACACACACACACATATATATACATTTTGAGAATCCTGAAGTTATTAATACCATCCCATCAAAAGTATCAAAACAGCAGCTGCAACTTTGTTTATTTCTATTAGATCTGCAATACTATTTCACCTCCCTTTCCAGTAGTAACTATCCAGAACTCCCAACCTGCCCTCTTATCTGGTACCAAACAGCTGGGAACATCTTAAGTCCTAATTTCCTTGTAAGACTGATTTCTGCTTTGGAGGCATCCCAGTAGTTTTTTTTTTTCAATAAATTGTCTTTCTTGTCCTGAACTGAGTTCTCTTCTTCCTTGGCGACCTTACAACAACAAATGCAATGGAGAGTATGTTCTGAGACAACTGGTTAACAACGAATGTTTTGAGTTCAGTAAATGTTAGCTAAGCAGAACCTATTTTCCATTCTCCATTAATTGTCAAACTGTATATAACACTCACTGCCTGAGTGCTGTCATAGTTGTTGTGTACTGTAGAGTCAGAATCAATCCATAGCTGACCCTCAGGTGGGTTTTCAGAGGCAGTTAATCGTGTGAGATTGTCCATCCTTCTCTCTTGGAACAAGTGGTGCCCTCAACCAGTGTACCTTTGGGATTGCAACACAGCTTTTTGTCACTGGACCAACAGAGCTCCTTTAATTTATGAATCATGAAAGTTATTTTAGTTTCAGTTAACCTTTTCTTCAGAAAAGACTTGGATGCCTGTACTTTGGAAAGTGTCTTAGCACTGAGGATAATGAAGCAGAGACAGGAAAAAAGCCAATGAAAAGAATTGTATTGAACAAGTTTTCTTGTGTGTAACTGGAGCTCAAATCCACTCAGGATGCTGAGAAGGCCTCTGAATGAGGGAGGTAGAGGTCAGTCATAAGAAGCTAATCTCTCCTGATATAGATATCTAAGAGTCATCAGTGGCTGTTTATACAGTAATCACATTTTAGTGCTCTTATGTATTACTATGCTGTGCTTTCTCCTTTGCATCAAAGGAGTTGCTTGTAATAAGATTCTCAAGGACACTGCATTATCATGAGACAAAGAGGTATCAGATTTCAGTTCCAGCCATGTCCACAGGGTTATGTTACACCTTTCTTGGAAAAGCCTCCAAACACAGTGAGAATCATGATTTCACATCAGTTAAGTGTAAAATAGTGAAAGGTGAACTTAATAATACTTTTTAATGTTTTCTTAGAGCTTCTTGATGCTGTTTTACCCTTCTCATTTTACAAACACTGTGAGATCATTTTGTTTCTTTTTCTTGTCTCAGAACCTTCTTAGCAATTGTTTGAGTTAATCAAATCAATGGCACATAACAACAGATGTGTGACTTGCATAGTAAATATTTGTATTTAAGTAAGAGTTAAACCCAATACAATGCCATGGAGTTGATTCTGTCTCTTAGTAACACTCCATGGGGTTTTGGAGGCTTATAAATTTTTCATCAGAGAAGACTTCCCATTTTTCACCTTAAGAGTAGCTGGTGGATTTGAAAAAAATCAACGTTTTGATTCACAGTGTAACATACTCCAAACTATGCCATCAGAATTACTTCTTGTTATTATTATATGCCATTGAGTTGACTGTGACTCACAGTGACCCTATGAACAATTGATATGAATGTTTCCTTATTTTCACTGTGTCATTCTATCTTCCCATCAGTTGCAGATCTTCCCATCCTTTACTAACCTACCTTCTAAACATGATGTCTTTCTTCAAAGGGTGGCTGCTCCTAACAACATGCCCAAATTATGTGAGGTAAAGTTTCACTGTTCTTGCCTCTAAGGAGCACACTGGTCACACTTTCTCTAAGAATGAGTTGTTTATTATTTTGGCAGCCCATGGGAAACTCAGTGTTCTTCTCCAATATCACAACACAAAGGCATTAATTCTCCTCCAGTAACCTTATTCATTGTCCAACTTCCAGATGTATAGCAAGTAATCAAGAGGTCAGAACAAATTAGGTAAGGTTTAACAAAGTACAAAACAAAGGATCATTTACTAGTAATGAAATTTCAGAACCTTAGGAGAAATATATCAAAGGAGGTTAATGGTTATAGTTAAATGAAGTCCTAATTAGAACATTATCTTACATTCTTGTACCTGAGTAAAAAGCCGTGAATCCTATTCTCTCTTGTTTAGCAGACTAACACTTAATCCAATATATGACTAGAGATATTTAGTAGATTTTTTTTGGGGGAAAAGTGGTTCTAAGTTACTTACATACTTTATTGACAACATGTATAGATATAACACCAATCACAAAAGCAAGGATGAAAAAATTGAGAATTTATGGCAACTTTTGAAGTCTGAAATTGATCAGACATGCAATCAAGATGTGTTATTAGTTGTTGGTGACTGAAATGCAAAAGTTGGAAATGAAGAAGGATGAGTAGCTGGAAAATACGGCCTTGATGACAGAAAACACTAGAGATCAAATGATAGAATTTTGTACAATGACATCACTTGATGGATTATACAGAAATCAGATTGATTGCATCTGTGGAAAGAAATGCTGGAGAAGCTCCACATAAGCAGTCTATCACAGTAGGTTTGAACGTATCAGAGATGGTAAGCATGGTGCAGGGTAAGGTGAAGTTCATATCTGTGTTCGTAGAGTCACTGTGATTCATAGTTGACTTTATGACAATAACAAAATAATGTCTGGAGAACTGATTCCACCCCCCCCCACTAGTTTTTTAGGTATTAATCCACTATTCCCATTCCAAGAAAAAGGTGATCTAACAGAGTGTGGAAATTATCGAACAATATTGACATCACATGCAAGCAAGATTCTGCTGAAGATTATAAAAAAAAAACGACTGGAACAGCACATCAACAGAGAACTGCCTGAAGTTCAGTCTAGGTTTAGAAGGGGTCGTGGTACTAGGGATATTGAAGCTATGTTAGATGGATCTTAGCTGAAAGCAGGGAGTATCAGAAGAATGTCTGTCTGTGTTTCATTGATTATGCAAAGGCGTTTGACTGTGTGGATCACAGCAAACTATGGCTAACTCTGAGAAGAATGAGAATCTCAGAACACTTGATATGCTAATGCGAAACCTACACTTGGACTAGGAGGCAGTCATCAGAACAGAACAAGGAGACACTAAATGGTTCAAAATTGGTAAGGGTGTATGGAAGGGATGTGTCCTATTTCCATACCTTTTCAACCTATATGCAGAACAAATTACCTGAGAGGCTGGGCTGTATGAGGAGCAGTGTGGCATCAGTATTGGAGGAAGATTCATCAACAGTTTGCATTATGCAGATGACACAGCCCTGCTTGCTGAAACTGAGGAGGACCTGAAGCGCTTATTGCAGAAGGTCAAGGATTGCAGCCTTCAATATGTATGAAGGCCCAATATCAAGAAGACAAAGATTCTCATCACTGGGCCAATTGGCAGTATCAGGAGGGATGGGGAAGAGATTCAGATTGTTCACAGCTTTAGTTTGCTTGGCTCCACAGTCAACATTCTTAGCATCAACAGTCAGGAAATTAAAAGATGCTTTGCGATGGGAAAGTCTGCTAGAGACCGCTCCAAAGTATGGAAGAGCAATGATGTTGCTCTGGAGACTAATGTGCACCTAATACAGGCCAGAGTCTTTGTAATCACTTGCTATGCGTCAGAGAGCTGGACAATGACTAGGGAGGATAGAAGGAGAATTGATGCCTTAGAGCTGTGGTGTTGGAGAAAAGTATTGAATATACCATGGACTGCTAAGAAAATGAACAGGTTCATCCTACAGAGGGTTAAAACAGGCTATGCCTTGGAGGCAAGGATTCTGAAACGTCATCTGACATTCTTTGGACATGTTGCAAGAAGAGACTAGTCAGTCCTTGGAGAGGGATGTCATGCTTGGGAGGATTGAGGGATAGCACAGGAGAGGAAGACGCTTTATGAGGTGGATTATTTTAGTGACTGAGGTAATTGGGATTCAGTGTCGGAGACTATGAGATCAGCACAGAATACAGCAGGGTTTAGGGCTATTGTACATAGGGTTGCAGTGAGACACAGGCAACTCGATGGCACATGACAATAACAACAACAACAACATTCTCCTTTCAAGAAGTGTAGAATTTCCATACTATTCCTTGATTAGAATATTATCTTTTTTATATGATGTATGTAGAATTTTACATTTTTTTTTTTCGGTTAAAGAAGTGTTTTATCAAAAGATGCCCAATAATTTATTGGTGTTTTGGCTAAGATCAAGTATAAAAGTTGCTCAGATGTGTTTGGGTTTTTTTTTTCTTTTTTTTTTTCTGACATAAACATTAGTCTGTAAACATTAGTCTTTAACAATTTCTACAGGTTTTTTTCTGTCTTTAAACATTTTATTCCATTTTATAAATTTGTCAATAAAATTAGGAGCACTAGCCTTTTATGTTGTTCTTTCTCTTCATCTCCTCCTCCTCCTTCTCCTCCTCCCTCTCCTCCCTCCTCTCCTTCACCTCTTCCTCCTCCTCCTCCTTTTTCTTCTTCTTTTTTGTACACAATCTGTTTTATTTGAAAACATGTCTCACGTCTATAGTGCACTGAGGATCAACATAGTCATGAACAAAACACCCACAGTCCTGTTCCAGCAGGTATTGGGGTCCAGTGTCTGACTTGGGGCAAACTATTATTTTTCACAGTGAGGGAGAGAAAAGAAAAAAAAAGAAAAGAAAAGATGACATGAGTATTGTTCCTAACTCCTGTTCAGGAATGTAAAGGATTGAAAAGGAAGGATATTTAAGTTTACATAGCTCTTCTATATGCTTCTGACTCTCAATTAGCTGATACTCAAACACAGAACCTTGGCTAATGGGGCAGCTGGATTCGCATAACACAAGGACAATATGCTGAACATCCACACACCAGGACACGAAAAAAAAGGAACAAGCTGTCCTTCCTGCTGGTGGTTTACTTCTTCCTATTTCATGAACCTTGTGAGTTTAGAAGCTACCAAAATTACACAACCACAGCCCTCATAGTGCACCTGCTTGCTAAGAGAATTGTTTAGGAAAATGAATCCAATGAAGAACTGGCCCAAGGAGATGGTACACAGTCAGAATGGTGCCTCTAATGCCTTTGTTTTGATCTTTTCAATGTAGTCCTACAGAAATAAGTGGTATGTCATTTAGACTGGAGATTTTTTTTGGGGGGGGGGTTGGAGAATCTACTTCACAGGCTTTTTCTCTTTCCATCTTTGCTTTGAAGGAGGGAGTAAACGTGATTAAGCCAGGAGCTTCTATTTCCCCGTGTCAGTAGCATGGGGCACTAATGTGGTTTCTTGTTTTCTTTATGGAATAGTGAACCCTGGCATCACAGGGTGAACAGCAGCCCCCTTGGCACCACTTTCCCAAAGAACATGGACAATCTGCAAGTGCTGAGTCATGGAAAAGAGACAAGGCCATCCTTCATCTCTGGATCCCATCACTTGGGAAGAGAGGAAAGGAATCAGACAGGAGCAAACCAGTGCATCATCAAATCATCGCTAGAGAAGGCAACCTGGTGGCCTTGCCCCTAACAAGTTTTCCCCTCAAAGTGCAGATTTCCTGTTTATGAATGGTTACTTTTGGAATTATTTATCTGACCAGCTAAAGGCTCATTATCCAAGTGGGGGATTTTTTTTTCTCACTGATTATTCACACCAAATTAGGACTTTAGAAACACACTAAACTGGAATGTGTACATTTCAACAGCTTTGCAATTGCAAAATGCTGGAGTCAGTTACTGAGAAAGCACTACCGATGCATGAGAACGTCCTCGAAATCACTATTTCCTGATTCCTTTTATGGACAATAACAGGGAATGTCTGGCATGAAGACATAATGTTAGTCTATAAGGAATATAATTAATCATATTGTCTAAGTCACAAATTCGTTGATACCATTTTGCTCCATTTTCGATGCATGTGGTATTTTACATCTTCTTTTACAGTCTCTCTCTCTGTTTTTTTAGTTTTTATTAAAAGTTCTAAAAGGCAAATGTTTAGAGGCAAGAGTCCAGTGTATTTCTTTTTTCCTTCCGTTCTTTTTGGCTTGCCAATAGAGGGATCACCATGGACGTACGGCGAGGTGGGCAGAATCTCCATAGAACATCATCTTTCTTGGGGTCAGAGGTAGGGTGAAATAGGAAACCCTTTCTTTAAACATGTTGGCAGAAGGGCACGATTTTTGAGCTTGTGAAAAATTTTCAGGGCCTTCCTGACATTTTTCCGCACAACTACTAGGATGATTGCACCAACAAGACCAACGACTACTGACACTGCAAGTATGATTCCAACCAGGGTTGAGGTTGCCAAACCATCCACGGAATGGCCAGTGGCCCCTTGTGAGGCTGTGGTGTTCCTATCACAGACCGAACTGTGCTCAGCAGGAGTCCTAATTACAGTCTTCGTACTTGCTGGCACCGAAGTTGTCAAGTGAATGGTTTCTAAGGGCTTTTCTGTGACCTCTGCACCATCTTCCCAACCTGGAGTCTTCGTGCCACCTTCTGTACCTTGAGTTGTTGTGAAATCTTCCAGGTTGGCTTCCGCCAGAACCCAGGGCGAGGAGCTTCCCAAGACGAACAGTAGAACCGGCACTTTCCATAACGTTTCTGTCTGGTGGTTGAGGTCCAACAGTTGGTGTTTGTGCCTAGCAAAGAATAAAAGCTGTGATCCCCAGGTCCTCGCCTGAAGAAGCAGGAGAGGGAGACAGGAATTCACGGAATAAAAGGCCCAGAGCAGGAGTCCCCAAGCTGCTTTGGCAGCAGGAGTGCAAGAAGAAGCAGGCTTTAAGGAGAGCAAACTTAGCAGCGCCCAGTCTCCCACTTCTATGTTAACCACCATTATGTTCTTTGACTGTTTCATGTTCTCCATTTTATTTTGCTCAGTTTCACAAATCAGTCTCTTTTCCACGATTGTGCTAACAGCTGTATTTTTTTAAATAATACTACATTTGCATGATTTTCTAAACTAATCGAGACCACTCTTCTTAGGACAATATTAGCATTTAATATGAGAAAAACAGTAAGGGTAAGTAAGGGTGTGGTGGAGCCTGCGAAGCCTGCTCTAGGCGCTCGTTTATAATCCTATAGGGTCCTCCGGCCTGCCTTTAATTGTTTTTAGTGAAACATTAAGAATAATGTCGTGTAACTTGGAAGCAGGAGTGGCATCCACTTCCATAATACCTTGCCTCTGGAAACCCTATGAACCTGGAGAAAGGATGAAAGTTATACAGATGTCCAGGACTTTCATTCATAGGGTCACTATGAGTGGCCTAAGACTTGATGGCACTTAACAACAACAAATGAAAAAAAGACCCATTAAGTATTTTCTTCAACTTCTTGCTTTAAGAAAACTATTTTCTTGAATCTTAAATTTTTATGGGGAAAAAATTGGGGTGGGGGTTTGCAAGATAAAACTAGATTTCAAACATGGGAAAATTACCTTCTTTGATATGCATATTTTTTCTTCTTTTAATGTGTCTAATTAACTTTTTCTTATATTTTTAAGGGTTTTATACTCATAAACGATTTTGTTTTAATTTTGTTAGCTAAAATATAATATACATATTATAAAATTCATACTTGTTAAGAGTTATCTAAAGGTTATGTTCTGATTAATCTCAGCAAATGCCTCTAGTCATGAACTATGCCCAATGAAATGGACATTTAAAGTGTTTTTATAATCACAGGAAATATCCTTTTGCCTTTTCATAATTAAACTTCAGCTTGCATACAAAGAAAATCACTGTTTTAATTTGTTCTAACGTAGATTAAATTTTCCTGTACTTCAACTTCATAGAAATAGAATCAGAGAGCACATACTCTTATGATTATTTTTCCATTCACTAAAATGCTTTACTTTTAAAAAAATTAATCAACTGCATAAAGTTGTATTTCAATGTACAGGTATGCACAAACTTGTTAATTTCTTATCATTTGGCATTTAGATTGTTTATAGGTTTTAGATATCATGAGAGGGAGATGCTCTGTTATGGCTTTAAAAAATTATTAACCATTAAATGAAGAATATTCTAAAATAAAGCATTGCTTATATGCCTAGAAATATTTATATCTTATTTTTTATTGCTTTTCATTAGTCATATGCATTTTTATTATAATATTCATTATAATTGCACAATGCTATTATTTACAACATTTTATTGACATCTCATTATCCTCTTTTCTTTCATTCTAGCCACCTATATGGCAATCTCTACTTCCTTTCCCACGGTCAATCTTCATAATTTCCCCTTCAACCCTTCATAATTGTTTCTCTCTGTGTGTAAATCTTTCATTAATTTCTTACTTGTTTGTTTCTCTCCCCCCCTTTCCTTTCCTTCTCATTTGCTCTGTATTCTCTGTTTGTGCCAGGTTGTTATTGCAATACACATAATGCCTGATCAGGAATGTTCCGCCTCTCTCTCCTCCCTGAATCCCAAAAACTCTTTTTCTGGCAATGACGCCGGGGTGCTGGCTAGCTAGTCCAGGAAGTATCAAGAGAAGATAGAAAGAGTACACAGTCTCAGTGTATCAGAAGGAATTGGCTGACATGGACGAATTTAATGAAATAAAATATAAGCAAGAACCTATGGTGATGAAGAAGAAAGTTCAAATTGCTCTGAAGGAATTGGCAAAAAAACAAGGCTCCAGGAGTTGATGGCATACCAGTTGACATATTTCAACAAACAGACACTGTCCTGAATGTGTTCACTAAGTTGTGCCAAGAAATCTGGAGGACAGCCAGCTGGCCCAGGGACTGGAAAAGATCGATATTTGTTCCCATTCCAAAGAAAGGTGACCCAACAGAGTGGGGAAACTATCAAACAATATCATTAATATCACATACAAACAAGATTTTGCTGAAAATTATCTAAAAACGTTTGGAACAGTATGTCAACAGAGAACTGCCAGATGTGCAGACTGGATTTAGAAGAGATTGTGGTACTAGGGATATTATAGCTAATGTTACATGGATCTTGGCAGAAAGCAGAGAATACCAGAAGAATGTCTATCTGTGCTTCATTGACTATGCAAAGGCTTTTG
>NW_006399910.1:2328217-2335403 GCF_000299155.1 Elephantulus edwardii | reverse complement strand
ATAGGGTCGCTATGAGTCGGAAACGACTCGACGGCACATAACAACAATAACAACAATGCGAAACCTATACTTGGACCAAGAGGCAGTCGTCAAAACAGAACAAGGAGCCACGATGTGGTTCACAATCAAGAAGGGGGTCCATCAGGGATGTATTCTTTCTCCATACCTTTTCAGTCTGTATGCAGAACAGATCATCTGATATGCTTGGCTGTAAGAAGAGGAATGTGGCATCAGGATTGGTGGAAGAGTCATCAACAACCTGCGTTATGCAGATGACACAACCCTGCTTGCAGAAACTGAGGAGTACCTGAAGTGCTTGCTACAGAAGGTCAAGGACTACAGCCTTCAATACCGATTGAAGTTCACCATCAAGAAAACAAAGATTCTCACTACTGGGACAATTGGCATATCAGTATGGATGGGGAAGAGATTGGGATAGATAACAGTTTCTGTTTGCTTGGCTTCACAGTCAACACTCTTGGTAACAGCAGCCAGGAAGTCAAGAGATTAATTGAATTGGGAAAGTCAGCTGTGAAGGACCTCTCAAGAGTCCTAAAAAGCAATGATGTCAGGCTGGAGACTAAGGTGTTCCTGATCCGGGCTATAGTCTTTGCAATCACAAGCTATGGCTCAGAGAGCAGGACAGTGAATAGGGATGATAGAAAGAGAATTAATGCCTTTGAGCTGTGATGCTGGAGAAGAGTGTTGACTATACCATGGACTGCTAGGAGAACAAATAGGTTTGTCCTGGAGAAGGTGAAGCTGGAATGTTCCTTGGAGTCAAGGATTCTGAAGCTTCATCTGACATACTTTGGGCATCTTTCAAGGAGGGACTGGTCCTTGGAGAGGGACATCATGTTTGGCAGAGTGGATGGGCGGCGAAGAGAGGAAGACCTTCGATGAGATGGATTGACTCTGTGACTGGAGTGGTGGGAATGAGTGCTTTTGAGATGGCTATGTTGGCACAGGATAGAGCGGCGTTTAGAGCTCTTGTACATAGGGTCGCTGTGAGGCGGAAGCAACTCGATGGTACATAACAACAACAACAACAACAACAATTCCTGATCATTTTTTTTATTTCAGATTAACTTTCCCTTCACTTATTCCAATACAGTGTTCATTACCTATCCTTTTTTAATTTTCTGTTCTCCTCATCCATATTCCCACCAGTAATTACATATTTTTAACCAGTGGCCTTTTATAGTATTTGTCCTTTCTACCTGAGATATTTCACTTAATTTTATGTCCCCTAGACTTCTTGTTGTTGTTTTGCAAGAACTTCACAATTTTTCCAATGCCATGTAATACTCCATTGTGTGAATGTACCACAAACCATCGTTTGTTGATGGGTACTTGGGCTACTTCTATCTCTAATTTTATAGTGTGGTGGTCTGAGCAGATGCTTTGTAGTGTTAAAATGTTCTTAAATTTATCAAGACTTGCTTTGTGACCTGGCATGATGTTTCGTTTGTACTGAATAAAACTTAATTGAGCTTTTCTTTGGTAGAATATTTTGTATAGGTCTATGAGATAAAGTTGATTATTTAGTTTAGTTCTTATGCATTTTTATTGGATTTCTTTCTATTCAGTCTTTCTTTCAATCTAAAAGTCTCCTGCTATTGTGGTGTTATGTCTTTCGTTCAGTCTATTTGCATTTATTTTGTGTGTTTTGTACTTCTACCATTCAGTTGTAGATATTAATTAAAATTGTATCTTCTTGTTTTCTTTACCCTTTGAGTATAAGATAGTGTCCTTGATTGTCTCTTACACTTGATTTTACTCTGAAGTTTATTTTCTTAGGGACTATAGTTACTACTCCTAAATTATTTTCATTTGCATTTGCTTGAAATATTTGACCCATTATTTGATTGTTAGTCTACCTTTATCCACATGTCTCAGGGAGCCATGCTTCATGTCTCTTGTAGGAAACACACTGAAAGATTTTGAGTATTTGTTTTTTTTATGTTGTTTTGGGGTTTTGTTTGTTTGTTTGTTTTTCATATTCTGCTGCCCTTTTTCTCTTAACTGGTTTGTTTAAACTGTTCATATTCAGTGTTGACTATTGATAGGGCAGGGTTTTTTTTAGGAGGTGGTTTACATCAATGACTTAAAAATGACAATTAACTTCAGTAGATATTGGAAATAGAAAAATGAATTCTGCATAATTTCACAAATTTTCTACTTTCCAGTGCATGATTATCATTCAATGACTAAGCCGTTAGTCATAACATTAACAATGTTCACAATGGATGTGCTGAAATAGAATATAGACAAAGAAAGACATTAATATATTACTTACAACACTGTTATTGCAACATATTTTCTTTACAATTTCTATTGCGAATTTTCTCACCTCAAAAGATACACAGCAACCCATTTGATTTGAAACCTCAACCATACACATTAAAAAAAAAAATTTGTCGATTTTAAGCAATCTAAAAAGCACTTAGCAATATTGAGAAGTCTACGTAATGGGATCCTATCTGTTCCTGCAAAATTTTCTTTTTAAGAGGATATTACTGTAAAATTCATGATGCAATGCTGAATCATACAAAATGCAGATTATATTTACCATTCTTCTACCTGGACAGGTGGAGCACATTTGCTGGACTGTCTCACTAAGTTGAACCTACAAAAATTTAGCTTTTCAAAGTGAGTTTGGCATTTTTCTGTCTGTAAGATCTTTTGATCACCATAAATGTAACCAAAAACTGAATCTGAAAATAGAGTTGAGTTGAAAACCTTACTGTGGTAACTAATTAAACAATTGTTTTCTGTGTAAAAAAGTTTCATCAAATATCAGAAACAACTCAAAGTTTGCTCATTATCACTCTAAATTTCAACTACATTCTATATTTTTCCAAAAATAATTTGTTGGAAGTGAAAATTTTCAGGAAATAGAATATTAATAAGATCCAATGGTAATGAAAAGAGACATCTAAACTGTACTCAAGATACTGGCAAAAAGTAAAGTCCCAGAAATTGCTGAATATCAATTAATTTGTTTCCAATAACAGATGGAGTCCTTGATATGCTCAACAGTCTATACAAGAAATTTGGAGAACAGCTACCTGCCTGCCTGACAGGAAGAGCTCTATATTTATTCCCATTCCCAAGAAGGATAACCCGACAGAAAGTGGAGATTATCTAACAATTTTTAGTATGACATGCAAGTAAAATACTGCAGAAGATTCTTTTTAAAAAAGAATACAAACCTAAAAATCAAACATCTATAACAGTGCACTGGGAGAGAATTGACAGACATTCAATTCGGATTTAGAAGAGGCTATGGCATCAGTGATAACATTGCTAATATCAGAAGTATCCTGGCTGAAAGCAGAGAATACCAAAAAGTAGTCTATTTGTGTTTTATTGACAATGCAAAAGCATTCTACTGCGTGGATTATAACAAATTATGGTTAACATTAAGAAGAATAAGGACAGGGAGTGGTATGCCTCAAAAGTTTACAGAATAATCCTGGGCCTTCAGAAGAAAAAGATTCATAACTCAATTACAAAATGAGCAAAAGGCATGGAAAGAATTTTCATGAAAGAAGATATTTAAATGGCTAAGAGACACATGAAGAAATGCTCCAAATCACTGGCAATAAGATGCAAATCAAAACCACAGTGAGATACCATCTCACTCCAAAGCAGTAGCAAAATTTAACAGCATAGCAAGTAATAAATATTGTAAAGGATGTGGAGAGATAGAAACTCTTATACATTGTGAGACTTTAAAATGGTAAAACCACTCTTTTTTTATCTTTTAATACATGTATATGTTTTCCCACCCTTTCTTCTCTTGCATCGCCATACATGTTTTACTAATTATATTTTTACAATAATGGTCTTATTCAGTATTTGGCCTCATGAGACTGAGTTCGCTCAGCCTAATGCTTGCCTATTCCAAGTTATGTAATATTTTTCAAAATTGTTGTTGCTCCTGCGTGCTGCATGGTATTCCATTGTGTAAATGTACCATACTTTCTCAATCCATTCAGTTGGACATTTGGGTTGTTTCCATGTTTTTACCATGGTGAATAATGCTGCTATGAACATTAGTGTACAGATCTTTATTTGTATCTCAGATCTAATTTCCCTGGTGTATATTTCTAATAGTGGGATAGCTGGGTCATACTGTATCTCTATGTTCAACTTTTTAAGGATATGTCAAGTTGCCTTCCGGAATGGTTGTATCATTTTAAAATCTCACCAACAGATTGTGAGAACTACCACTTCTTCACATCCTCTCCAGCTTTTATTGCCAGCTATCCTACTAAACCTTGCCATTGATAAAGGGGTAAAATGGTAACTCACTGTGGTGCTTTTTGTTTGTTTATTAGTTTTTTTTTACAAAGCTCATATACATTGTGTTTCACACTAGTCTTCATTCACATTGTGTTTCATACAATCATTCCAATACATTATGTTTTATAAAATTAATTACCATTGGACTTTGGCCATAATAACCCTGTCTTTTCACTCAGATCCTTCCCATTTGCTTCCTCACCTCCCTTGACTCATCAAACTGTAGAGTCATGTGATTTCACCTTTATCTATCACCCTTCTGCTCCTCCTCCCTTGAATTCCTGTACATGTTCTATGTTATACTTCTACTTTTACAACTATGGTCTTATGTAGTATTTGTCCTTATGAGACCATGTTAGTTGACTCAGCATAATGCTCTTGAGTTTCTCCCAGGTTGCATAGTATTTTTCAAAATCATTCTTCCAGAGTGCTGTGTAATATTCTATTGTGTGAATGTACCACAATTCCTCAATCCATTTGGTTGTGGTTGGATATTTAGGCTGTTTCCAAGTCCTTGTTATGGTGGATAACACTGCTATGAACATTGGTGTACAAATCTTTGTTTGTGTCTCAGTTCTAATATCCTAGAGGGTATATTCTTAGTAGTGGAGTAGTGGTCATAGGGACTTTCTATGTTCAACTTTTTGAGGAAATGCCAAATGTCTTCCAGACTGGTTGGACCATTTTACAATCCCACCAACAGTATATTAGTATTCTCATCTCTCTACATTCTCTCCAACATTTATTGTTTGCTGCCCTACTAAACTTTGCCACTGCTACTGAGATGAGATGGCATCTCATTGTGGTTTTGATTTGCATCTCTCTGATTGCCAGTGATTTTGAGCATTTCTCCATGTGTCGATTAGCCAGCTGAATGTCTTTCTCTATGAAAAGTCTTTCCATGTATTTTTTTTCCATTTTGTAATTGGGTTATCAATCATTTTCTTGTTGAGGTCCAGGAGTATTATGTACACGTTTGTTATGAGACTCTTGTCCAAAATGGTATTGCCAAACGCTTTCTCCCAATAGATAGGCTTTATTTTTCACCCTGCTGGAAGAAGTTCTTGATGATCACTGAGATTTAATCTTTAGAAAGTCCCATTCATCAAATTTATCCTTTCTCCACTTCAGTAGACAGTGTGACAGACGAGAACCACAGATAGGCAAGGGAGTAGAGAGAAAGTTCCCACTCACTTGCTTTAAGTGTGACTCTGAAGGACACTTGGCCAGGGTGGCCCTCATCCTCATGGCAGACAGGACTGACAGGCCCCAGCTCCCAGCTGGAAACAAAGGAGAATGCTTCAACGATTTAGATCCTCCCAGAAGAGCCGTGGATGAGCATTAATATTACTGGTAAGTATATTCATTTTCTCCCGGACACAGAGCCTACTAATTGGTCCTAAAAGCCTTCTGAGGTCCCAACTCTTCTCACTATCTCTTAGTTGTTGGAATGGATGGAAAACCTCATAAGCAGTTCCTTACTTCACCTGTGCCTTGAATGTGGACTTCTGAGTTGTAAAACAACCCAGTGGTAGATGGAATTTGCTCCAGTACTTAATAACAGTAAATGACATAGCTGAGCCTCTACATCTTGTGGTTCCTAACCTCTACACTATAATAGACAAAGTGCTAGTCAGTAGGCCTTTTGTTGCAAGAACCAGCTTCCCTCTGTAACTTGATTTGTGCCACTATTAGAACCTCTACTTGGAATATTATTGCTTGTTAATTTTTGACTGATGTACTTTTAACTTGTTAGTTAAATTTGTGTCTTCCAGGTTGCAACACCTCCATGATACATCTTCAAGGACATGAACGTGTATGGCTAAGCACCATTGATAACAGTGCATCTCAATTCCAAAATCAATCTCCATAATAGTCTATGTGTTTCCTACTGCCAAAGGGGCCCTTTAGAGTAGTGAGAGAAGATCTTCACCCTGAAACTCACAGCGTCCCTTTTCAGCAGGAAGTAGCTAAGAGAATACGCCATCCCCTTTTCCTTATGAATCAGGGTGAAGTCTCTCTCAGGGAGGAGTGATAGGGAATGGCAAAGGACACACTGACAAAAGAGATTAATCAGAACTGGCTTTGACAAGCACTGTGGTAATTAGACAATTAAAACAGACATTTGAGGAGGGAGAAGAACGAACTGGGGAGGAGGGTAGAGAACACAGTGCAACAATGAATGAATGAGAACCCCAAATCTCTGTAAATGTTCATTAAATCTAATAAAATTTAATAATAATTTAAAAAAAATTTATCCTTTCTAAATTGCACATTTCTGGCTTTATTTGGCAGTCTCTCTATACCATAGTCTAAGCCTTCTACTTGGTCCGAGTTTGTCTCTTATGAACGTTATGGTTTTGGGCTTTACTCACAGATTTCTGATTCTCCTTGAGTGGATTTTTTTGTATAGTGTGAGATGTGGATCCAATTTCAGCTTCTGCAGGTAGCAGTCCAGTTTTCCCAATACCATTTGTTTAATATGTTGTCATTTCCCCCTTTGATAGGTTTCATTTCCTTCTTAAATATCAGCTGAAAATAGAGAGATGGATCCATTTCTGGGTTCTCAAATCTGTCCCATTGATCTATGTGCCTGTTTTTATACCAGCACCATGCTGTTTTGGTTACTACTGCTGTGGAGTAGATTTTTAGGTCAGGAAATGCTATGCCTCCTACTTCATTCATGTTTTTAAGAAGTGCTTTGTTTATTTGGTGTCTCTTTCCTCTTAAAATAAATTTTAAAATTTCCCTTTTGATCTCCTTGAAAAATAAATATGGTAGCTCGGCTCCACAGTTAACACTCTTGGTACCAGCAGTCAGGAAATCAAAAAGTGTATCGCGATGGGAAAGTCTGCCGTTAGGGACCTCTCAAACG
>NW_006399910.1:2316535-2327857 GCF_000299155.1 Elephantulus edwardii | reverse complement strand
GGCGCAGGATAGAGCAGGGTTTAGAGCTGTTGTGCATAGGGTCGCTATGAGTTGGAAACGACTCGATGGCACATAACAACAACAACAACAACAACATCTGTTTTGGGACTATGTTGAAGATGTAGATTGCTCAGTAGGTTTGTAATTTTTGCAAAATTGAGTCTTCCTATCAGTGGACAGGGTACTTCCCACCCCTTTCCCCATTTATTAAGGTCTTAATTTATTGTGTTCTGAAGAAATGTTTTGTAGTTTTCTTTGTACAGGTCTTTTGTGTCTGTAGTTAGGTTCATTACCTAGTATCTCAATTTGTGGTTGGCTATTGCAAATGGTATTGCTTTCTTGGTTTTCTTGTAGAGGAATCTCACTGATTTTTGGATATTGATCTTGTATCCTGCCATCCTACTAAATTATCCACTAACTCTAACAGTTCTGTTGTTGAGTCCTTAGGATTTTCTGTGCACAATATCATATTATCTGCAAATAGTAACAGTTTAATTGTCTCTTCGTCTGTCGGGATGCTTTTTTCCCCCTTCTCTTGTTGTATTGCTCTAGTAAGTAGTACTTTCAATATAATATTGAATAGAAGTAGTGGTGACATTGGACATCCTTGTCTGGTTCCTGTTCTTAAGGAAAATGTTTTTAGTCTTTCTTCATTGAGAATAATACTGCTTCTTGGTTTTGCATATGTTCTTTTCACTGTGTTAAGGAAATTCTATCTTAATCAGGAAAGAATTTTGGGTTTTATCAAATGCCTTTTTCTACATCAGCTGCTAAAATCATATTGTTATTGTTCTTTGCGTTGCTAATGTGGTGAACTACATTGATTGTTTTTCTCATATTAAACCATCCTTGTCTACTTCTTATGAATTCCACTTGATCATGATGAATTCATTTAATGTGCTTTTGGATTCTATTGGCTAGGATTTTTTTTTATCTGTGCTAATGAGAAATATTGGTCTGTAGTTTTCTTTTTTGAGAATATCTTTGCCAGGTTTCAGAATTAATGTTATGCCTTCTTCATAGAATGTCTCAGGGAGTGTTGCTTCTTTTTCTAGTTTTTGAAATAATTTGAGTAAAATGGGTGGTAAATTTTCTCTTATTATTTGGTAGAATTCATCCATTAAGCCATCTGGTATAGGGCTTTTCTGTGGGGAGGTATTTTTATGACCTGCTCAATTTCTTCTTTTTTGATGGGTCTGTTCAAGTGTTCTACATCTGACTGTGTCAATCTAGTTAGGGCATGAATTTCAAGAAATTTGTCCTTTCCCCCTAAAGTTTTAAGTTTATCAGACTATAGCTTTTCTGATATTATAGATTTAATTTCCTCTGGATCTATTGTGAAGTCACATCTATCATTAATTAACCAAGTTATTAGTGTCTTCTCCTTTTTTTCTATTGTTAGGTTTGGCAATTGTTTGTCAATTTTATTAACTTTTATGAAAAACCAGTTGCTGGTTTTGTTGATTGGTTTCAGTTATTTTTCTGTTTTCTATTTCATTGATTTCAGATCTTGTTCTTATAGTTTCTTTTGTCTAGAGGTTGTGGGGTTAGATTGTTATACTTTTTCTGTCTGATGAAGTTATTGAGTTAGATCATTAACTTTACTTCTTTCTTTATTTTTTCTATGTTTACCTATTGTTATGAACTGGCCCCTGAGAACTGCGTTAGCTACCTCTCAAAGGTTATGGACTGCTTTATTTTCATTATCATTTATCTCAAGGAGCTTTTTTATTTCAATTTTTATTTCTTTTATAACCCAATTGTGTCCTAGCAGCATGTTATTTAACTTCTAAATTGATGGTTTTATAAGCTTTATTCTCTTGTGGTTAATTTCTAGTTTTATGGCATTTTGTCCTTAGAATATACTTTGTGTAATTTCAACACATTAGAATTTTTTGAGACTTGCTTTGTGTCCTAACATGTGATGAATTCTGGAAAATATGCCGTGTGAACTTGAGAAGAAAGTGGATTGAGTTTTAGTTGGGTACAGTACTCAGGATATGAACAAGGTGGAGTTGGCTGAATGGATAGTTTAGATCTTCTGCATCTCTGTTAAGTTTCTTTTGGGTTGACCTATCCTTTGGTGAGAGTGGGGTGTTAAAGTCCCCCACCACTACTGTTATGCTGTCTATTTCTTTCTTCAATTCTGTTAACAGTTTTTTTATGTATTTGGCAAGTCTATATTTTGGTGCATAGATGTTGATCAACATTGTGTTTTCTTGGTCTATTGTACTCCTTTTTAAAATTTATTATTAATTTCAATGAAAATTTACAGAGACTTTGGCTTTCCATTCACTCATTGTTGAACTTTTCTCCCATCTTAACCTCCCCACCCCCTGCTCCAGTACACTACATTCTTGGAAAAGTAAAAGAAAAATTTTTTCATTGTTTTACAATCCCTCTCCCCAGATCCGCTCCACTATGCAGCCTTTGCTCTGGACTACTGTCTTGACAAAAATACCTAATTACATATCTCTTTTAAACAGTTTTCTCCCTCATCTATTCCAATGCAGCATCCATTATTAAACCCATCTTTCTCACTCTCCACCCAACTCTGATGTCAGTCCTGTTTTACCACAGTGGCACCAAGCAGTATTTGTCCTTTTGTGACTGAGATACTTCACTCAGCATAATGTCCTCCAGGGTCATCCATTTTGAATAATATTACATGAGTTCCTTGTTTTTCAATGCAGCGTAGTATTCCATTGTGTGAATATACCACAGCTTCTCTATCCATTTGTTTGTTGATGGGCACTTAGGTTGTTTCCAACTCCTGGCTATTGTGAACAAAAGCACGACAAACATGGGTGTGAATATATCTGCTTGGATGTCAGTTATGGTCTCTTTGGGGTATATTTCCAGTAGTGGAATTGCTGGGTCAAATGGTATCTCTATTTGCAACTTTTTGAGAAAGTGCCATACCACCTTTCACAGTGGTTGCACCATTTTATACTTCCACTAACAGTGAATAAGGGTTCCAGTTTCTCCACAACCTTGCCAGCATTTGTTGCTTGCTGTTCTGTTAAATTTTGCTAGTGCCCTTTTCTATCTTTTGTGGTGGTTTTTATTCTAAAGTCTATTTTATCACAGATTAATACTGCCACTCCTACTTTTTGTGTATGTCATTTGCTTTGTGTATTTATTTCTAACCTTTGATTTGGAGTTTGTGTTTCTCTTAATTTCTTAGTTGCATCTTTGTAGATAACATATTGATGGTGGTGTTTTGTCATCCATTCTGCTACTCATTTCCTCTTGCTTGTTGAATTTAGTCCATTAATATGAAGTGTAATTATTGGCAGGTCAGGGTTTATTGCTTCCTTTTTTCTGTTTCTTCCTTCCTTCCTTCCTTCCTTCCTCCCTCCCTTCCTTCCTTCCTTCCTTCCTTCCTTCCTTCCTTCCTTCCTTCCTTCCTTCCTTCCTTCCTCTTTTTCTCTTCCTTTCTCTCTCTCTTCCTCTCTTTCTTCTGCTTCTTGTTACTGTGATCCGTCCACTTTCCTTTGAGCTCTCTGTGTAAAGGATTTCCCTTAAAAGATCTTGTAGATTTGGTCTTGTTTTCACAAATTCTTTAAGTTCCTTCTTTTCTGCAAAGGATGTGATTTCTTCTTCATATTTTATAGAGAGCCTTGTTGCATAGAAAATACTCTGCTGGCAACTGTTTTCTTTCTACTTACTGTATACTCATCCCACTATCTTCTTGCTTGCATGGTTTCCACTGAAAAATCAGAACCTAATCTAATTGTTCTTGGGGACTTTGTTTTTATTGTGCTGCTTTCAGAATTCTATCCTTTTTTTTATTTTGGAGAATTTTACTATACGATGTCTTAATATTTTCCTTTTTTTGGTCTAGGCTATTTGGTGTTTGCTGAGCTTCCTGTGTGTGTGTTTTTCATCACGCTTCAAAATACCAGGGAAGTATTCCTCTAGTACTTCTTCCACAACTTTGTCAGTGATTTCCCCATCCCTCTCATATTCCGAAAATTTCAATTATACATGTTATTCCTTTTAATGCCATCCCATATGATTCTAAAGTTGTGTTTTTTTCTTTTTTTTATGTGTCATCTCTGATTTTTCTTCTACAATGTTTCTTTTGAGATCCTTGTCATCTAGCTCACTAACTCTCTGCTCCTTCTCTTCTGCCATTTCATTCTTAATATTCCAGATCACATTTTCATGCACTTCTGTTATTTCCAATACTTTGTTGGCAGTATCCTTTCTATCTTGTGATAATTTTTATTAAGTTTGTATACTTATTTGTCTATAGTTTAAATTGTTGTTGTTCTTCTTCTTTTTTTTTTTACAGTTTCTTCCATAGTTGTGCAAGTTTCTCCTCATCGATATATTTCTTCTGGCTCTGTGTCTCTAGAAAATGTGCTCTCCTAGTGGTTTCCAGTGTTTCTTCCATAAATTGCACTTTCTTACACAAATGGTCAATTTAAATCTTCCTCAATATATTTCTTCTGGCTCTCTACCTCTAGATTATTCCTTTTATTTGTGACTTCCATTGTTTTTTCCATCATTTGTATTTTCATTCATAGCTTTTTGAAAGTTTCCATGTCAATATATATCATCTGCCTTCTTGACTCTGGTGTATTCATGAGGTCTGTAATATTCTCTGCTTTTTTTGAGAAGGCTTTGTTTGTTTTTTCACAGTGTTTGAAGCTGATTGTTTCTCTACATTATGTGAAGTTTTTCTGGATAAGTGTTAGCCATTTTTATTGTTATTTGAAAGTTGTTATTGGTTCTTGTCTGTAAGATGTTACTGATTAGTTTGCAAAGTTAAAATTTTCAGTGTAAGGGATGAGCTACTCACTGTACTGTAAGTACTTTCTGTGAAAATTTGCCTCTCTTAAATTCCTTGAGGTTATTCCTGTTCTGCACTGCAGTAATCTCGCCTTGATGTAATCCCCTGTCACCAACTCAACAGTCCTTCTTCATATATGAAGTGGCTGAATGTTTGAAACCAAGTGCTCTACTCAAGCAGTTTCTCATGTACCTCTTCTACTGAATCTTAATGTCTTCCTTTATTTCTGATATGATGGGAGATTAGGGCCTCCAGCTCAAAAAGCTTGTATGCAGGGGTTCTCAAGTCAGCCATCCCTCACACAGAAAGCCAAGAAAAGTCTTTCTTTGTAGCTCTGTGTCTCAATATCTCTTGTCCTGTTTGGCCTCTGGGATGGCCCCACAGCCATGGAGGCAAACATCCCTAGATGGAGGGACCCGTATTCTCAGGGAAGCCTCAGTCAAGTCTCCCCACAAACAATGAAGAGTGGAAGCTCTTAGCACAGAGCATCACCTCTTTCATATTCTCCCTCACTGGAGTTTTGATTTCCATCTCTTTTATTGATTTATTTGTGTTTCATGTTGACAACCCATATGCCTGCCTTGTGAAAAGTCTTTCTATGTATTTTGCCCATTTTGTAATTGGGTTATCAGTTTTTTCTCTTGGAGTCCTAGGAGTATTTTGTATACCTTTGTTATGAGACTCTTGTTTGAGATGGTATTGCCATTTCCCACTCCTAGTCAATAGGTTTTCTTTTCACCCTGTTGAAAAAAAATTTTGATGACCACTCTTTAGAAAGTAACATTTATCAATTTTATCTTCTCCAGATTGTGCATTTCTGGCTGTATTCATAATTCTCTTTATAGCATAGACTAGGCTTTCTACGCTTTATCCGAGTTTGTGTCTTAAGAACCTCAAGGTTTTGGGCTTTACTTCCAGGTCTCTGATCCACTTTGATTTGTGTGTATAGTGTGATATATATCTTAGTTCAGCTTTCTACAGATAGCAATGCCATTTTGCCAGCATCATTAGTTGAAAAGATGGTTATTTTCCCCTTTTATAGGTTTATTTTCTTGTTTGAATGCCCTAACATGGAGAAAAGGCATTTGACAAAGTATAAAATCCCTTCTTAATGAAGACACTCAGCAAAATTGGAATAGAAAGGAATTTCCTCAATGCACTGAAAAGTATACATGCAAACCCAAGAGCCAATATTATTTTCAATGGAGAAAGACTAAAAGCATTTTTCGTGAGAATGGGGACCAGCCTAGGATTCCCGATGTCACCACTTCTATTCAATATTGTACTGGCAGCCTTGCAAGGACAATACAATGAGAGAAGGAAAAACAGATATCCAGATCAGCAAAGAGACTATTAAACTGTCACTATATGCAGATGATATTATAGTGTATACAGAAAACCCCCAGGAATCAACCAAAGAACTGTTAGAGCTAGTGCATTTAAATGGCAGGATACAAGGTCAATATTAAAAAATCAGTGAGATGCCTCTATAAAAACAAAGAGAACTCAGAGAAGGAATCCAAGAAAGTAATACCATTTAGAACAGCCAACCACATATTGAGATACTTTGGAATGAACTTAACTAGAGACATAAAAGACCTGTATAAAGAAAACTACAGAACATTTCTGTAAGATACAATAAAAGGGCTAAATAAGGGAAAATGATATTCTCTGTTCTTGGATAGGAAGACTCAATTTTGCAAAAATGGCAATCCTATCAAAAGCAATCTACATGTTCAGCATAACATCAGTACAAATATGAAATTCATTTTTTCAAAAGATCAAAAGGAAAATTGTCAAATTTATTTGCAGTGAAAAGAGACCCTGAATAAGGAAAGCACTTCTGAAAAATGAAATTTAAGTGGAATTCATAGCTCTCCCTACTACACATTGTTAGTAACCAAAACAGCATGATACTAGTGCAGTGACAGGCACATAAGGTTGAGAACCCAGAAATAGATCTATTTGTGGACATACCTTGTCTTATGATGATTTTTGAATTGCAGTGGGATAGATTCAAATAATATCTTGATTCCTGTTGCTTGTTTCAGATTTCTTCAGCTTCAATTTGAACTTCATGTGAGTAATTGATGGTATGTTTCATCACTCAGCATCTGGTCTAGATTTTTTTATTTTGTGTGTTTGTTTGGGTTTTTAAAAATTATTTTATATTTATTTGCCCAGAAAATTTACATGCATTGTGTTTCACACTGTTCTTCATTCACATTGTGATTCATATAATCATTCCCATGTATTATGTTTCATAAAATCAATCACCATTGGACCATATCCATCATTACCCTATCTTTTCAGGTCCCTGTCAGATCTTTCTCATTTCTTTTACTTCTTCCCTCAATCCAATAAATTGTGCAACCCTGGATTTCATCCCTACCTATCCTCATCCCTCTGCTCCTAACTCTTCCCCTCTTAGATTGCCATACATGTTTTACTAGAATACCTGGTCTAGTTTTGACCCCTGATATTTGAGCTTCTCCATCAATTTCTTTCATGAATTTAGTCACACTGATTTCTATGCAGTCTGGTCAGGTCTATATATAAAGTTACTATTTGTGGAAGTTTTTATTGTTTGTTTTGTTTTTAAAAGGATAATTTCAAATGAAGAAACACATAATTTGGCTAGCATGGATCTATTCTGGGTTAGCAGGTAGTTTCTAATGCTTAATGTGACTTACTCTTCAATATGCAGCTTTTTTCTGTTAAAATGCTTTCTGTGAAAAGAATACATTTTGTGGAGATTTATTTCTTAATCCTCCAGTGATCATGAAAGAATATTGCTTATTACATGAATAACATCTCAATTTTGCCATACTTAAAATTATCTTTTTACAAAGATGTATAAAGCTTCAGTCATTCTGCTCCCACCTTCATGACATTGGGTGATTAGTAAAGTTGAAAAATTTTCTAGCATCTTTCTTCCTTTTATTGCGCTTTCTACCTTTTCAGTCTGTATGTGGAACAGATCATCAGAGACGCTGGGCTATACGAAGAGGAATGTGGCATCAGGATTGGTGGGAGAATCCTCAACAATCTGCGTTTTGCAGATGACACAACCCTGCTTGCTGAAACTGAGGAGGACCTGAAGAGCTTGCTGCAGAAGATCAAGGACTACAGCCTCCTATATGGACTGAAGCTAAATGTCAAGAAAACAAAGATTCTCACCACTGGGCCAATTTGCAGCATCAGTATTGATGGTGATGAGATTGAGATAGTTAACAGTTGTAATTTACTTGGCTCCACAGTCAACACTCTTGGTAACAGCAGCCAGGAAATCAAGAGACTAATTGCATTGAGAAAGTCAGCTGTGAGGGACCTCTCAAGAGTACTGAAGAGCAACGATGTCAGACTAGAGACTAAGGTGTGCCTGATCCAGGCTGTAGTCTTCACAATTACGTGCTATGCATCAGAGAGTTGGACAGTGAATAGGGATGATAGAAAGAGAATGTATGCCTTTGAGCTGTGGTGCTGGAGAAGAGTGTTGAATATACCATGGACTGCTAGGAGAACAAAAAGGTTTGTTCTGGAGAGGGTGAAGCCAGAATGTTTCCTGGAGCCAAGGATTCTGAGGCTTCATCTGACATATTTTGGGCATGTTGCAAGGAGGGACCGGTTCTTGGAGAGGGACATCATGTTTGGCAGAGTGGAGGGGCGGCGAAAGAGAGGAAGACCTTTGATGAGATGGATCGATTCTGTGGCTGGAGAGGTTGGAATACGTGCATTTGAGATGGCTAGGTTGGCAAAGGATAGAAGAGCGTATAGAGCTCTTGTACATAGGGTCGCTATGAGTTGCAAGCCACTCGATGGCACATAACAACAACACAACTAAAAGAATAAAGATACTGATTTTTTTTGTCCATCATATTTTGTTATGTTACTTACTTGAAAATACCACATTTCATTTACTCTGCAAATTAGAATAAACTTAGCTTTTGAGTGTTTAACTCTATTGACCTAGTGGTAAGAATTTGCACTGCAATTCTGAAGGCACACATTTCAAATCCAAGAGCATCTAAATGGAAGAAGGATGGGCAATCTTCTCCTGTGAAAATTAACTGCCTCTGAAAACCAGCCTAATGGGCAGTTATGGGCCAGTTCTGACTCAACAGCACACACCATGCATACTATATGTAAAAGAAGCAAACACAGTGAGGGAATGCTAAGTCTAATTTCCACTGACCACACAAATTAGAAATGTCCCCATGGATAATATTTGATATATAAAACAAATCCCATGGTAAGTGAAAGTCCTGGTTTAGCCCAGCAAGCTAATAAACCTTTGGTTTCCACAATAATCCAGAAAACCTTGTCTCATAGCATTGCCAAGTCAGCTCTTCTGATTGTGTCTTCAGGGTTCTGTCAGGCTCTGTTTATTTGTGGTCTCCCCAGAGTCTAACCTTATCTCCCTTTTACCCTAACCCCACAACTATTGGTGATTTAGAAGATACCTATCAATGATTAATCATGTGTCTGCAGTTAAGGCAGTTTCCCCCAGAGATGCCTATGGCAATAGCAAGAAAAGCTATTTTCAAAAGTCCTAACAAAGAATCCTACAGGGCCTCCAGAAGAAAAAGACAGTCCAATTACAAAATGGGCAAAAGACACGGAAAAAATGTTCACAGAAGAAGATATTCAAATGGCCAACAGACACATGAAGAAATGCTCAAAATCACTGGCAATAAAAGAGATGCAAATCAAAACCACAATGAGATACTATCATACCCTAGTATCAGGGGCAAAGTTTAGCAAAATATCCAGTAAGAAATATTGGAGAGGATGTGTCAAGATAGAAACTCTTATACATTGTTGGTAGAATTGTAATGTGGTACAACCACTCTGGAAGGCAATTTGGAGTTTCCTCAAAAAAGTCAGAAATTCCATATGACCCAGCTATTCCACTGCTTGGAATATATCCTCGGAAAATGAGAACTGTGGCACAAACAGAGACTTGTACACCAGTATTCATAGCAGCATTATTCACCATAGCAAAAACATGGAAACAGTCCAAATGCCTAACCACAACAGAATGGATTGAGAAATGATGGTCCATTCACACAATAGGATACTATGCAGCACACAGGGGCAAAGATTTTGTAAATTACTACCTAACATGGGAGTTTCTGGAAGGCATTATGCTATGTGAACTCAGTCTCATAAATACAAATAAATAATGTATTGGACTATTATTGTAGAGCCTGTATGAGGATCCAAGGAGGGGAGAGGGGGCTTAAAAATAGGGTTGCACAATTTGATGAGTGGAGGAAGGGATTGGTAAAGGAAAGGGAAAAGGTCCATTGTGAGAAACAGTGTGAACTTTTTGAACTTTGTATGTAAAACAGTATAAGATTATTACCTAACTCGAGAGGGACTGAAGAGCATTATTCTGAGTGAACTAACTCAATCCCACAAGGGCAAATACTGTAAAAAAAAAAATCCTGATACTAGAGATCACTTTTTGGCTCCTATAGTCATCATTCTCCATTCTTTGATTCCCATTACAATTCATGAAACTATGTCAACCTTATTCACTCTGTATGTTTTCGTCCTTCCCTTACATTTTAGATAGCTAATTTCTCTGTCCCCCATTTCTGTTAAGTCAGTATTCTAAGGAAACCATCATGTCTTCTCTGAAAAATCTTCTGCTACAAGTGAAACTTTGAACATCTCCATCTATAAATAACAATCTAATCCAGAGCAAATCATCAGGTTATAGCAGTCAGCACTACTACTCCTTTCTATCCAATTGAGTTTTGATCAACTCTTCCCTTACTATCCATGGCTGGGTCCCAATGGGCATCTGCTATAAACTCAGGAGTTTACAATTCTTCTTAAGTTTCAGACTGGCTGGTTCCTTCACTCAGTCTTAAGTCAATATATCAGGGATCATCAGGACTCCCTGCTCCACAAGCTAAAAACCCTTCTTCACTTATCCATTCATCATTCTAGGTGGACAGTGCCAAATAAACACATTCTAACTCAGCCTGTTTCTTCATTATCTTAGGTCTCTCACTTCTACTCATCAAGTGGACCCAGGTGCTCACTGTGAGTTAAGTATACTTGCCAGTTTCCTTTAAGTCCTGGAGGAAGCTACCGATGACTCCCACTTCCACTCATAAAGTGGACCCAGGTGGTTGCCACAAGTTAAAGATAATTGCCAGCTTCCTTTAAATTCAAGTCCTGAAAAGGGGCTCCGATTTGCACCAGCTTTATCTTGTTTCAGTGCATTGGCTAAGCCTCTCTCTTTCTACTTCTTTCAAATGTAACTCACTCAAGAGTACTGGGAGGGAATTAATCTTTCCCTGGCATAGATCCATGCTTTCTACCAAATTCTATCGCTTACTGCATGCATTCCTGTAGGGAAAAATTTCCCGTTTTGTATATCCAATTAATATTCAACTTGCATATAATTTTTTTCCCTCTATATTACAATCTAGCTTATCATAACATCTAGTATTCTTTAAAAAAATAGATCTTACTACCTGGATGAAGATTCATATCAACAAAAA
>NW_006399910.1:2311648-2313418 GCF_000299155.1 Elephantulus edwardii | reverse complement strand
ATCTGCATAACACAGGTTGTTAGTGAGTCTTCCTCTAATCCTGATGCAACATTCTTCCTCATAGAGCCTATCCTCCTGGATGATCTGCTTCCACAGAGATTGAAAAATTATGGAGATAGGCTGCATATCTCGTGTACACCTTTCCAGATTTTGAAGCATAAAAGTTGCCTTGCTCTATTCTGATGACTACCTTCTCGTCCAAGTATAGCTTTTGCGTAAGCACGAATGTTCTGGGATTCCCATTGCTCTCAGAGTATAGCAAGAAGATATTTTATATTTTAAAATCAGGAAATATTTGTATCAGTGTTATATCCTTTAACCACACCTATTCAATCTGTATGTTGAGCAAATAATCTGAGAAAGAAGACTTTATACAATCTCTGCGATCAGGAACAGAGAAGTCTCATTAACAATCTTTAATATGCAGATCACATAGCCTTCTTTGTTAAAAATGAAGAAAACTTGAAGCAATTAGTGATGAAAGTTAAAGACTATATCCTTTGTTAAGATTTACATCTCAATATAAAGAAAACAAAAATTATAAAAGCTGGATCAAATGCAGGAATAGCATCCACTTCCTAAACAATATACCTCTGGAAACTCTATAAATATTGGTAAATGACGAAAGTTATAGAAAGCCTTAAGGCCTTTTCTTCATAGGGTTGCTATGAGTCGTTCTCAACTCTACAGAAATCAACAGCACAAACAATATTGTGATAAAATGGAGAGAAGATAAAAGTTGTCAAAGATTTCATTTTTTTCTTCTATCCACAATTAATGCTCATTGTAAAAACTAACATAGTGTTCAGGGGACAGTTCATAGCAATAGGCAAACACGTAAAAAATGAAGAAAAAAGCAAAATTAATGATCTCATTCAATTTCTTCATCAAATACAAAAAGAGTAACAATCTAACTCCACAGCTTGTAGAAGAAGGGAAATTAAAAGAACAAGAGGTAAAATCAATGAGATATAAAACAGAAAAACAACCGAAACAATTACAAAACCAGCAGCTGGTATTTTGAAAAAGTCAGTAAAATTGAAAAACCACTGACAACTTAACAAAAGAAAAAAGGAGAAGACACAAATAACTTGATTAAAGAATGACAGAGGTGACATCACAACAGAAACAGAGGAAATTAAATATATGATATTGGAATATTATGAAAAGCTAAATTCTACTCTCATAAATTTGAAAACTTAGAGGAAATTAACAAATTCTCTGAAACTCATTTCCTACCCAAATTGACATGGACAGATGTGGAACACTGGAACAGATCCACCACAAAAGAAATTGATCCATGTCATAAAAAGATTCTCTCTCTCTCACTCTCTCTCTCTCTTTCTCTCTCACACACATACACACACACACTCCCAAACCAGATAGCTTCATGGATGAGTTCTCCCAAACATCCACAGAAGATTTATCACCATTTCAACGTAAATTATTTAAAAATACTTAAAAAATGAACACTCTCAGAGACATTTTATGAAGCAAGCAAAATCCCACCAAAACCAGGCAAAGATATTACCAAAAAAGAAAATTAAAGACCATTATCTTATATGAACATAGATGCAAAAATCCTTAACATAATCCTAGCCAATACAATTTATTTATTTTTTTTCTATAATTATATTTTATTAATTTTCATAAACATTTACAGAGATTTTGGGTTTCCATTCATTCGCTGTTGCACTATTCTCTCTACCCTCCTCCCAGTTTGTTCTTGTCCAAATGCCACAGTGCTTGTCAAAGCCAGTTCTGATTAAT
>NW_006399910.1:2295951-2309368 GCF_000299155.1 Elephantulus edwardii | reverse complement strand
TCTTGTCTCATTGCTTAGCCAATACAATTTAAAAGCATATAAACAAAGAAAAAAATCATGATGACTAAATGGGATTCATAACAGGTATGCAAGGATGATTCAACATATTAAAAACAATCAACATAATTTACTACATTAAAGAAGCAAATATGAAAAACCATATAAGTCTAGCAATTGATGCAGAAAAGATATTTGACAACATTCAACACCTTTTCCTGATTAGAACACTTAATAAATTTGGAAAAGAAGACTATTTCCTCAACATAGTGAAAAAATGTATATGAAAAACAAAGAGCTTCTCTAATTCTCAATGGAGAAATACTAAAAGCATTTTCCTTCAGAACATGGACCAGACAAGGATGCCCACTGTCACTACTTTTATTCAATATTGTTTTGGAAGTGCCTTCTAGGGCAATACAACAAGAGAAGGAAATAAAATATCCAGATTGGCAAAGGGATGGTTAAACTGTTGCTAAATGTAGATGCGATGATAGTGGACATAGAAAACCCCATGGGCTCAACAAAAATAAAAAACAAAACAACAAACAACTGTTAGAGCTAGTAGACCAATTTAGTAGGCTGGAAGGATATAAGATCAATATCCAAAAATCATCGAGATTCCTCTACTGTAACAAAAAGAACTCAGAGAAGCAAACCAAGAAAGCAATACCATTTAAAATACCCAACCACAAATTGAGATACTTGTGAGTGAACCTAACTGGAAATACAAGAAACCTATACAAATAATACTATAGAATATTTCTATATAAATAAATGAAATAAATGGGAAAATGTTTCCTTTTCATTCACAGGAAGATTTAATGTTGTGAAATGACAATTCTACCAAAAAAAAAGCAATCTACAAGTTCAACACAATCCTGATTGCAGATACCAAATTCATTCTTCAAGGAGTTTGAAAGGAAATTATCAAGTTTATCTGGAGAGAAAAGACACCCAGAATAAGCAAAGCACTTCTGAAAAACATAAATGAAGAAGGAGATATTGAACTGTCTGACCTTAAAACCCACTACACAGCAATAGTAGTCAAAACAGCATGGTACTAGTATAATGACAGGCACACAGTATAACACACCAATGGAACAGAATAGAGAACTCAGAAACGGCCCATCTATCTATGGTATATCTATGGTCAATTTATATTTGACAAGAAAATAAAACCTATCAAATTTAGAAATGATAACCTTTTCAGCAAAAGGTGCTGGCAGAACTAGACAGTTATCTGGAGAAGGCTGAAACAGGATATACATCTCACACTATACACAAAAATCCACTCAAGTTGGATCAGAGACATGGGAGTAAAGCTTAAAACCATAAAGTACATAAGAGACAAACTGGGAACAAGCTTAAAAGGCCTAGTTTATGATATAAAGAGATTACCAAAATATAGCTAGAAATGTACACTGTGGAGAGGATAAAATTGTTGAACAGGACTTTTTAAAGATTAAATCCCTGTGCGCATCAAAACCTTTTTTCAGCAATATGATAGGAAAACCTACTGACTGGGAACATTTGACAGTACCATCTAGACAAAGATCTCATAACAAAAGTTTACAAAATATTCCTGGACCTCCAGAAGAAAAAGACTGATAACTCAATTACAAAATGGCCAAAAAATAATGAAAGACTTTTCACAGTGAAAGACATTCAGACGGCCATCAGACATAGTGAGAAACGCTCAAAATCATTGGTAATAGGAGAGATGCAATTAAAAATCATAATAAGATACTATCTTACCTCAGTGGTACTGGCAAAGTTTAGCAGGGAAGCAAGTAATAAACTTTGAGGAGGATGTGAAGAAGCAGAAACTCTCATTACACTATTGGTGGGATTTTAAAATGGGCCAACCACTGTGGAAGATGCTTTGGCATCTTCTCAAAAAAATCGAATATAGAAATTCTGTATGATCCAGCTATTCTACCATTAGAAATATACCCCAAGGAAATTATAACTGAAACATAAGTGGAGATCTGTACACCTATGATCACAGCAGCATTATTTACCATCATAACATCATGAAAACAGCCCAAATGTCCAACTACAACTAAATTGATTGAGAAATCATGGTACATTCACACAATCAAATATGATGCAGCACTCAGGAGCAACAATTTTGAAAAATCATAGATCATTTGGGAAAGACTGGAGAGTATTATGCTGAGTAGACTAAGTCTCATAAGGACAAATAGTGCATAAGGTCATTATTGTTAAAATAGAAGAATAATAAAACATGTGTGGAGATCCTACATGGGAAGGGGTGGAAGAAGAAAGATGAAGATGAGTAAAGGTGAAACCACAGGGTTACACAATTTTGTGGGTAGAGGGAGGAGGTGAAGGAAGTGGGAAGGACCTGGTAGGGAACTGAAATATTGGGTAATAATGGGCAAGGTCCAGTAGTGATTGATTTTATAAAACATAATGAGTGGGAATGATTGTATAAAACAATATGAATTAAGAATAATGTGAAACAAAGTGTATATAAACTTGGTTAACAAACCAATATAAAATTTTTAAAAATCCCACAACATAGAAAGTTATTAAGAAAGTTGTCTGAACAGACATGAGTGGTAAATGGAAAAAGGAATTGGAACTGTTGTTTCTTGTTAGCAAGTGCCACTGAATCAATTCTGACTCAGAGAACTTGTGCAAAATTGAATGAAACCCTGCTCAATCCTGCACCATCCTCACAGTCTTCTCTGGCTTAAGCCCATTCTCCCATTCTTGTTGTCACTATGTTATTTTGTCCCGTGGAAGATCTTCCTCTCCTTTGATTACCTTCTACTTTACTAGGTACAATGTCTTTTTCTAAAGACTTGTTCCTCCTTAAAACATGATTGAAATATGCAAGAAGAAGAAATCTCATCATCATTAATTCTTTTTTTTTTTTTTTTAAATAACACCTAAAGTTTATTAGATGACAGCACACACAGGAAACGCAATAGTCGAGGAGCCTACTATCCGTTCCCAAAGGGATCATCCTAAGAATTGAGACCCAAGAGGCAAACCCCGGCAAAGGCCTGGTCTGCTGGCGTGTCGCTCGCGGTTAAAAGGGCTGCCTGCAGCGGGCTGGGGCCCCAGTTATGCGCAAACTCATGCTCTTGCGCAGACATCATCATTAATTCTATGGAGAACTCTGCTTGAACTTTTTCCAAGACAGATTTGTCTGTTCTTTTGATAGTCCATAGTATATTTAGCATACCTCACTAACTGAAATTATCAACCATGCACTGTCACTCTGAAGAAATCTCTTTTATAATTTATATTCTTTGGAATTATGGCTTCACCTGTGACATTTTTTGGCATATGTTTCTTTCAAGGCAGAGTTTTACTTTCTGCCCCCCCCCATTAATAATTAGCTTAAAATTCTAAAAGTAAGAGAGGAGGAGAACTTTGCTAATTTCCTCAATTTTGGTAATTTTTTTAAAAATTCACATTGCTTTTAATATGATTATTCCTATACATTGTGTCTTATAAAAATTAATTACCATTGATCTATACCTACTATTACCTCATCTTTTCAGATTCACATTGGATCTTTCCTAATTCCTTCTCTTCCTCTTTCCACTCACCAAAGTGCCACTATGTGATTCCTATCCCTTCCCCCTTCCCCCCTTTTTAGATATCTATACACATCTTACTAGTTATCCTTCTATTTTATAATTATGGTCTTATGCAATATTTGACCTTATGAGTCTGAGTTAGTTCACTTAGCATAATGCTTTCAAGCCTCTCCTACTTTATATAATATTTTTCTAAATCATTGCTCTTAAATACTGCATAGTGTCCCGTCATGTAAATGAATGTATACCAATTTCTCAATTCAGTTGTTTGTTGATAGACATTAACATTATTTCCATGTTCTTGCTACTGTGAATAATCTTGCTATGAACATTAGTATCTCTGTGTCTCGGATCTATTTTCCTTGGTGAATATTCTTTGCAATGGAATAGTTGAGCCATATGGGATTTCTGTGTTCAGTTTTTCAGTTTTTTAAAGGAAACATCAGAATGTCTTTTAAATGCACCATAAGTCTAATAGATCTTTCTTAAATTTTCAGATTTACATCTGTGAAAGTTCCAGTTTTGAAAATGTCTTTTGAATCACTAAAAAGAGACAGTCATTTTGTTAATTCTTTGACTGAAATTTTGTGTTCAGTAGTAGAGAAATGGGTGGATTAGATTCAGGACAGAAATGAATGTCTATAGATGTTATCCTGTGGTGCTTAAATTTGTTTCTACAATGATAAAGAATCATTGCAATGAACATGGATGAAGTCACAATGCAGCATTAAGACAGTAAAATCAACATATTCAATTGATTTTCACACTTCTTATATGAGCATTTTCTCCAAAACTGGTAGATCATTGATTAAACTCATTGAGAATTACAGAGTTCAAGCAGTGAGGGATCTGAATTGTCTCAATAAAAAGGGAAGTGATGAGACATTTGGGAAGAGTATCAGAATTGTCACAATAAAAAACAACATTCATGAATGGAAATGACTATCAAAACTACTAACTTTGTAAAAAAATTGCTATAGTTTCCAACTTCCAATGGCTTCATGAATGTCAGAGCAGAATTTTACTTCTTTTTTCTTTTTCTTTTCTTTCTTTCTTTTTTTTTTTTTTTTTAGTAGATAACCAAGTCAGCTTTCTTTTAGAATATCTCTGATGGGACTTGGATTTCAAACCTAAAGGTCACATTGAGTGTTTGAACCACAAATAACTCAAAAATTATTCAAAGAACTAAGATAAAAGTTATTTGTAGGATTGTCCATCATCTTATAATATGAATTTTGAGAAGCTTCAGCTTTCTGTAACCTAGGAATGATAGAATTTGTTCCTACGTAACTTGAAATTACTGATAAAGAAGGTAAAATAATATCCCCAGGAATCAAATTCCATCTTGTATCTGTCCTCCCTGAATTTAAAAACCAACTCAGGAACAAGTTTGAGGGCTTGGACATCAATGAATGAAGACCAGATGAGCTGTGGAAAGATATCAAGAATATGATCCATGAAGAATACAAAAGGTCATTACAAAGATGCAGGAAGTATAAACGACCAAAATGGATGTTATAAGGGACTAAATACTGTACTAGAGTGTCAAGAAGCCAAACCAAAGATTAAATCAAGAATTTAAGGAGCTGACTAGAAAATTCCCTAAGGTGCTTGGGAAAGCAAGACAAAACATTATAAGGAAATGTTCAAGGAGCTGGAGGCAGAAAATCAAAAGGGCCACACTCAGTTGGCATTTATTATGCTGAAGGAACTTAAAAAAAAGTCAAGCCTCAAATTGCAATACTTAAGGATGCTAAGAATAGAATGTTGAGTGATCCAGGAAGCATTAAAAGAAGATGGAAGGAATATACAGAATTTCAAAAAACAACAGATGATCAAGAGGTAATGGTGATGAAGGAGGAAGTACAGGTTTCTCTGAAGGATTTCGCAACAAATAAATGCCCGAAAATTGATGTAATACTAATTGACATATTTCAACAAATAGATGTTGCCCTGCATGTGCTCAACAAATTGTGCAAATAAAACTGGAGGACAACTACCTGAACAACTGTTTGGAAGAGATACATATTTTAAAAAGTATGATTCTAAATATAGATTCTAATAAAAGGTGACCTGACAGAGTGTGAAAATTATAGAACAGTATCACATGTAAGCAAAATACTGTTGATTATCCAGAAACAATAGGAGCAGTAAGTACATGGAGAGAGAAGTACCATGAACAAAAGCTGTGTTTAGAAGAGGTTGTGGCACTAGAGACACTGTTGTCAATGTCAGATGATCTTGGTAGAAAACAAAGAGTACCAGAGGAATGTCTATCTGTGGTGTTTTTTGTTTATTTTTTTTTACTTTATTAATTTTAACTAAAGTTTACAGAGACATTGGATTTCCATTAATTGATTGTTGCACATTTCTCCCTGTCCAACATCCTCACATCCCAGTTTGCTCTTCTCTTTGAAAAGTAAAAGAAAAATTATTTTGTTGTTATACAATTCCACCCCCCAAGTCCACTCCACTATGCAGCCTTCATTTTGAAAAGTAAAAAAAAAGTTCTTTCATATTGACTATGTAAAGACATTTGGTTGTGTGGATCACAACAGTTTGTGGCTAATCTTGAGGAGAATGGGAATCTCAGAACACTTGATTGTGCTTATGTGAAACTAAACTTGAACCAGGAAACAGTGCTCAGAACAGAGCAAGGAAACACTACATTATTCAAAATCAGGAAAGGAGTTAATCAGGGATTCATCTTGTCTCCAAACCTTTTCAATCTATATGCAGAACAGATCCTTCAGTAAGTTGGGCTATAAGAGGAGCAATGTGGCATCAAGATTGGTGGACGACTCATCAACAACCTGTGTTGTGCAGATGGTACAACCTTGTTTACTTAAAATGAGGAGGACTTGAAGCACTTGCTGAAGAAGATCAGGGACTGTAATCTTCAACATGGATTGAAACTCAACATCAAAAAGCCAAAGATTGTCATCACTGGGCCAATTAATATAGCACCATGATAGATGGAGAAGAGATTGAAGTTGTTAACAATTTCAGCTTTCTCAGCTCCACAATGAACACTCTTGACACCAGCAGTCAGGAAATCAAAAGATGGATTTCATTGGGAAAATCTGCTGTCAGAGACTTCTCCAAAGTACTGAAAAGCAGCGATGCTAGTCTAAAGTGTGTCTAATCCAGGCCATGGTCTTTGCAATTAAGTGCTATGCATCGGAGAGCTGGACAATGACTAAGGAAGACAGAAGAAGAATGGATGCCTCTAAGTGTGGTGCTAGAGAAGAGTCTTGAACATACTACAGACCTCCAAGAAAACAAATAGGTGTGTCTTAGAGAGGGTGAAACCAAGTTTCCCCTTGAAGGCCAGCATTTTGAAGCTCTGTTTCATATTTTTTGGCAAGTGGCCAGGAGGGATTGGTTCTTACAGAAGGACCTCATAGTTGGAAATGTGGATGGACAGCACAGGAGAGGAACACCTCAAAGAGGTGGATTGATACAGTGACTGGGACAATGGGGTTGTTGTGTTGGAATTAGTTAGACTGACTCAGGACAAGGCAGGCTTCAGAGTTGCTGAAATAGGGTTGCTATGGTCTCTAGGTGACTTGAAGACATAGAACAACAACTGCAACAACAACAATTATCTCACAGAAACCATGAATGCTAAATATGACATTACTTATGAAAAATTTAAGAAAACAAAATTTATTCTATTTTTAAAAGGTACTTTTGGTTTGGGAAGCATTTTCAGGTCAACTTATTGTATTTAGTTGGAACCAACTGAAAACTGATCCAACATTCAGTTGGTAAATTGCATGGAGATTGTCCGTCTTTCTCCTCCAATGTTGGTGGATTTAAATTTCCAGAATGGTGAGTTTTTAGTTAGACAGACAGCAGTGAATATTAAATCTTAGAACCTCTGTAATGCAGTTATAATATTTTTTTAAGGTTCCTGCGATGGAATACTTAACAGTGGCAAGGAAAAAACCAACAAAACCAAATACAAAAAAAAAAAAAAAAACTTCTCATGGCCAAGTGGTAAGAATCTGCACTGCAATCTCATCTTCTTCCCTGCAATTGTTGTTGTTATGTGCCATCGAGTTGACTGCGACTCATAATGTACAATAGCCCTAAACCCTGCTCTATCTCTTGACAATTTTATTCTCTCTGACACACCTATCTCAATTACCCCAGTGACTGAATAAATCCATCACATGCAGGGCCTTCCTCTCCTGCGCTGTCCCTCCACCCTCCCAAGCATGACGTCCCTCTCCAAGGACTGATCCCACTTTGCAACATGTCCAAAACATGTCAGACAAAGCTTCAGAATCCTTGTCTCCAAGGAGCAGCCTGCCTTCACCCTCTGCAGATGAACTTGTTTATTCTCCTAATAGTCCATGGTATATTCAATATTCTCCAGCACCACAGCTCAAAGATATCAATTCTCCTATCATCCCTAGTCACTGTCCCGCTCTTTGATGCATAGCAAGTAATTGCAAAGATCATGGCCTGTATTAGGTGCACCTTAGTCTCCATAGTACTTTGGAGACTCTCTGACAGCAGACTTTTCTAATTACTTCCTCTGAAAATCCTTTGAAGAGTCAGCTATAGGTTGGTTCTGACTTGATGGTACACAACAACAACCATCTGATATATTAATAAATATTTCCCTATGAGATAAACATAGAGCTAAACTATGTTATATCCACTTATTTTCAAAGGTAAAAATATAAGAAATTGTTACAATTAAAATAATCTCTTGTAAACATTTATTTTCTGTTTAAGATTGAGGATTTCAGAAAATATCACCAATGACATAAACAGAAATTTTGCTGTTTCCTAACTAAAATGGAGCTAGAATGCCATTCAAAACATTATATTTTCTTTTTTCATGTTTCATTGAAACCTTGACCAAAGCATAGAGAAAAATTCTCTTCTTAATAGTCTTTTCATTTATTGAATGGATTACAGCACAATGATGTAATTTTCAAAATTGAAGCTGTTCAAGAAATCATTAGCATTTTACTAAAATGCCCTCTTTGCAAGGATTTATATTTGTAGATTTTAAAAAATAAAGCTTAAGCTAACCTAAATAACCAGTAAAAATGTAATTGCATATTTCTATGATGTTTTGTTTATTATTTCTAGTATTTGAGATCTTAAACTTATGTAAATCTTTTATTATACTTAGAAGTGTGACTATATCAAAGAGGTTAACCATCTTTTATTGAAAATACCTGTTATCTGTCAAAATACTTTAAATCTATGCATTTATCTTAGTTTATGAAGAGTAACGATTTTCAGAATTATAGAATAGTAAAGAAACAAGGAATTTTCTTGTAAGTAGGTGGCAATACTGGTCAGAATATTTCCCTGATATAAGTCCACTAATAATGAAAAGATCAATAAAATGTGTCACTAAAACACATGAATAAGATTAAAGTACAATAGCAAAACAATCACAGAATTTTTCAAAGTTTAGACACTTAGCTTATCCCACATACTAATCTGTTGCATTGTAGAAAGCACTTTTCTTTTTCTGAGCCTTAGTTTCTGATCTCAGAAAAACAAACTCTCTAATTGACAGATCATACAAACTTTTCATAGTTGAAGTAAGTAAATAATTGGTGCCATTATGTACATTAAGAGAATTCTGGTGGCTTAGTGACACACAAATATATGGGATTACAATCCACCAGCTGTTCTATAGTAGAAAGATGGACAATCTCCTCTGTTATTTAATCCCTCTGAAAACCTATTGGAGGGTCAGTTATAGGTTAATTCCAACTAGACTGTACCAGTCATTCAATACATTTAGAAGAGAAACACACTGTTTCTGAAAAATAAAATCTTATTCTCTAAACACATGAAGTCTATATTTTATTTGGCATTGTTAATTGCTAATAAAGCAGGCACTTATTCATATATACTCACACTTCTGTACTAATTCTTGTACCTGCAATCACTATGACAAAACCCAAGCTGTTATATACCCTTGCAGTGCATCTGAGAATTGTACAACTAATAAGAGTGACAGAAGAAGAATCAATGTCTTTGATCTGTGGTTTTGGAGAAGAGTACTGAATAATCCCATGGACCACCAAAAGAATAAACAAACATGTCATGGAGAAGGTGAAGCCGGAGTGTTCCTTGGAGACAAAGATAATAAAGCTTAGTCTCACATATTTTTGACATGCTGCTAGGAGAGGCTATTCCTTGGAGAGAAACATCATGCTTGGAAAAGTGGAGGGTCAGTGAAAGAGAGGAGGGCCTTCAACCAGGTGGATTGACATAGTGACTGCTGCAATGTGCTCAAGCATGTAAGAAATTGTGAGTATGGCACAGACTAGGACAGGGTTCAGATGTGTTGTTCATAGGGTTTCTATGGGTCATACTCAATGATCCAAATAACAACAACAAACCATACAGAATATTATTTTCAAAAAATATACTTTTGAAAATAGAATCACAAAACAAATATATCTTTTAAACAAATCTAATGTAATAGGGAGCTCTGGTGACCTAGTAGCAAGAAGCTGCTCTGCAATACTGAAGGCACATGGTTTGAGGCCACCATCTGCTCCATGGAAGAAGGATGGGCTATCTTTTCCTGTGTGATTAACTGCCTCTGAAAACCCACTGGAGAATCAGCTACAGGTTGGTTCTGACTCAACGGTACACAACAACAACAACAACAACAATGTAATTATTAGACAGCTCTGGTGCACTAGTGGTAAGGCCTAGTGGTAGGTGCCAACCTGGATTTGAATAGTTGAATGCACAAGCAGTTCCATGGGAGAATGATGAGCAATCTCCTCACATGCAATCAACTGCTTCCAACAAACCACTGGAGTGTAACCGACTCAATGATACATACCAACAATAGTGCCATATTAAGTGGGATAATTCAAAGGTTGCACATCTCCTGTGGTTTAAATCTGCCAGAAACTTCTCAGGAAAAATATTGACAATGTCCTCCAGTGTAAATTACTGTTTCAGAAATTTGATGGAGTGTGGCTTTAAGTTTGAACCAATTCAATGATAGTGAGTGGGTGAGTGCATGCAGTATTGCTCAATTTGAAACTTCAGAAATTGGATATTGTGTGTCAGTAGAGTCAGGACTGACCTACACTTGACCTTCTAGAAGGTTTTTAGAGGTAGTAAATCCCACGGGAGGAGAATGGCCATCCTTCTCCAGTGGAGCAGCTGATGGATTTAATCATGTGCCTTTGGGATTGCAGCACAACTTTTTATTTTTTTCTACTAGATCATCTGAGGCCACAATTTATTTATCTTTGGCTTTAGTGGTTGTTGTTGTGCATCTTTAAATAATAGTTGTGTTAGTAGGTCTTTCTTGTACATGTGTTAATGGAAAATATCCTATCATTGAAAAAATTGTATTTCAGGATATATCTTGGAATATTCTTTTTGTACAATGCAATAGCATTCTTCTTAAATTTGTCATTCCTAGCAGACTAGATAATATAATTTTCTAGTTGCAGGTGGTCATTAAATTTCAACTCATTTTTCCCTATGAAATTTATGTGTATTCTATTTCATTTTTTTTATAATTTTAATTTTCCTAGATTCATATTTTGTTTTAGGGAATTGGAAGTTGTAAAAAAAAACACCCACACAAAACACCATTAAAAAATTGGCAAATAAAATCTTGCTGAAGATTATTTAAAAGAGAGCTGAAATATTACATCAGCAAAGAATTTTCTGAAATTAAAGCTGGATTTGGAAGAGGCATGTTACCAGGAGTATCACTGCACATGTCAGATGGATTTGGGCTAAAATCAGAAAGTAAAAGAAGAATATCTATTTGTATTTTATAGGGTATGCAAAGATATTTGTGTGAGTCATAAAAAGTTATGGCTAGTTTGAAAAGAATGAGAATCCCAAATATTTAATTGTGCTCAGGTGAAACCTATGCTTAGAACAAGAGATTATTGTGTGAACAGTGTGAACATGAAATGATTTAAAATCAAGAAAGGTGTGTGTCAGGACTGTATCTTTTCTCTATACCTATTCAGCACTTATGCTTAGTAAATATTTTAGGAAGCCCAATTTTGTGAAGAGGAAGGTGGCATCAAATTCAGGGGGAAACAACACAACCTTGCTTGCTGAAATGTAAAGAACACTTGAAACAGTTGAATTACACTAGTCTTCAATATAGATTACATCTCAACATAAAAAGAACAAAAATCTTCACCTCTGGGCCAACAGGCAACACTATAATAGCTAAAGAAAAGACTGAAATTGTAAACAGTCTGCACTTATGGCATTAGCAGTCAACAGATGAGAAGATATATATATATATTCCTTTTGGGGAAATACGCTTTCAAAGATTTCTCCAAAATACTAAGAAGCAATTATATCAGTTTAATGACTAAGGTGTACCTGACCCAACCATGGTCTTTTTCCATTACTTTCTATGAAACTGAAAGATAAAGAATAAGGATAGCAAAGAATTAATGTCATTGATTTGTGGCACTGGAGAAGAGTACTGAATATACCATGGATTGCCAAAAGAACAGATAAGAATGTCTTACAGATAGTCATTGGTATGGATGATGATGAATTTTTATCTCACATATTTTGGATATTTTCTTAAAATGGGAAGTCTTTGGAAAATACATGGTGCTTGGAAGAGTGGAGGGTCAGTGAAAAAGAAGATGACCTCTAGGAACTGGACTGACATAGTGACTGTAACAATGGGTTTAAGTACATCATAGATAATATAGATGGGGAAGGATTGGGCAAGGGAGATCCTCAACTAGATGGATTGACACAGTGGCTGCTGCAATGAATAAGTGTGTCACAATTTATGAGAATGGCACAGGATAGAACAGAGTTCAGATTTGTTGTTAAATGGTTTCTGTGGGTCATACTCAACTCAACTTCACCTAACAACAACCAGAATTTATAAAAAAAAATTAACAAAGAAATTACAAGTTTTTACAAAGAAAGAAAAATATGGGAAAACAGTTCTAAAGTATTAGTTGTATAACTGCTCATACATCAAAATAACTTCTATAAGTATAGCCGACTTAGATACAGAGGAGCTCAGGTGGTCTAATGGTAAGAAGCAACACTGCAATCCCCAAAGCACTTGGTTCAAATTCACCCACTCATCCAGGGGAGAACTATGAGCAATCTTCTAATAAATGATTTATTGCCTCTGAAAAGCTGCTGTAAGGCCAGCTATGGGTCAGTTCCAATTTGACACATAACAACAACAAGAGGCAGTAAGAATATAAAAGAAAAAAAATTAACAATTTCCAGATGAGTGAATGTTTCCATGAGGGAAAGAATAAAATCTCAAGAATAGAGTACAAAATTGAAGACAGATCTCCAGAAACAATTGGTTACATCTCAAGAAAACTGAGAAACCAGAGATGACATTGTAAACCATTACTGTCAATTAGAAGAGGAGAGAAACAAAGAGATCAAAGTCTATGTATGTGAATTTTGAGTGTTTCATTAACATTTTCCTACAATACAGATATTCAAATAATTCAAAGTTAAAAAATAAATTATCTCTAGGTTTCATGAATCTTCGAGAAATAAAGAAAAGATAAGCCGAATGATAACAATTCTCTGAAGGGCACACAGGTTATAAAGTTTGTGAAGATATTTATTAGCCTACCAAATTGTTCTGAGAGATATTCAAAGACTGTTAGTAGATTTAATTTTTTAATTGTTGTGATTGTTAGGTACTGGCACATCAACTATGATTCATGTTGTTGTTGTTGTTACGTGCAGTCGAGTCGTTTGTGACTCATAGCGACCCTATGTACAACAGCCCTAAACCATGCTCTATCCTGTGCCAATCTCATTGCCTCTGACAAACCCATCCCGAGTACCCCAGT
>NW_006399910.1:2293350-2295026 GCF_000299155.1 Elephantulus edwardii | reverse complement strand
AGAGTCAGCCACAGTTTGTTATGATCCACACAGTCAAATGCATTTGCATAATCAATGAAACACAGATAGACATTCTTCTGGTATTCTCTGCTTTCAGCTAAGATCCATCTAACATCAGCTACAATATCCCTAGTAAACCCAGCCTGGACTTGTGGCAGGTCTCTGCTGATGTACTGTTCCAGTCTTATAAATAATAGATTGGAGTGTTTTCCTCTCTTGAGCCATTCTCTTAATCTTCTCCATGCACAAGCCTATTATGTCATTATGTCAACATATTTCATTGAGAGACTTTCTCTCTCTTACTGACTCTCAACTTTTCCCAGCATGATGTCTTTTTCTAAATATTGAACCCTTTTGATAACATATCCAAAGTATATGACATAAAATTTCCCCGTCTTTGCCTCTAAGAAGCACCTATGTTGCACCTTCTCCAAGACTGATTTGTTTGCTCACTTGCTGATCCATAATATATTCAATACTTTTTAGTCTAGACTGTAATTCAAAGGCACTCGTTCTTTGGTCTTCCTTATTCATTGTTCAAAGTTCGTATTCATACAAAGCAATGAAAAAAAAAAAAAAACAAAAAACCAACCCATGTTTTCTGTCAGCCACATCTTCTTTAAATTGATATCCTTGCTCTTTAGTCTTTTGTCATTTCTTTTAATTCCAGATAAGATGATGTCTTAAATGCAGATTTGTTACAAATTAATGTTAGATTTCCAAGGTGTTTATCCTATAGCATATCATTCACCCTTGCTTGTCATTTTGTTATATATTATGCTGACTTTGTCTTGCTGGGATACTGACAGGTATGAGACTGGCATTTCAAGTATTACAATGGTCACCTACGGTGGGCAGTTTCTAGCTCACATTCTAGATTAAGACTAGAAAAAAAAATTATCTGAGAATCTTCTTTCAAAAATTAGTTTACCTAATTATTTTGATCAAAAGAGAATATTATGCAATATAATAATTAAAGACTAGCCTTTAAAGTTGGGATGTTCTTGGAATATACAGTTGCGGCAAGAATGCATTTAAGAACACCCGTTATCATGAAGACAACACAGGACTGAGAAATACTTTATTCTTTTGTACATGGAATTAAGTGAATTGAAACTCATTCAATCCAACCAAAACAGCGTAACATAAATATAGCTACATATTGTTGTTGCTGTTGTTCTTGTTTGGGTGCCATCAAGTTGAGTATGACTTGTAGTGAGTGGCCCTATGAATAACAGACCTGAACCCTATCCTATTCTTTGCCATCTTCATCGTTTCGGACACACTTGAGACCATTGCTGTAATCACTATGTCAATCCATCTCTTTATGGGTCTTTCCTTTTTTTGTTGACCTTTGATCTTTCCAAGAATGATGTTCCTTTTCAAAGAATAGCCACTCCTAACATGTCCACCAGCTCTCAGGGTACTACTTCCAAATATCATCCCTTCCTCATTGTTTTCAACTTTGTGCTACAGGCACCAATAATTATTAATGTATATTGATTTCTAGAAATTACTTTTTTTTTTACTAAGGCTCAATGTCAAGAAGACAAATATTCTCGCCACTGGACCAATTAGCAGCGTCAGGATGGATGACGAAGAGATTGAGAGTGTTCACAGCTTCAGTTTGCTCAGCTCCACAGTCAACACTCTTGGTACCAGCAGTCAGGAAATCA
>NW_006399910.1:2279535-2292860 GCF_000299155.1 Elephantulus edwardii | reverse complement strand
GACTCGATGGCACATAACAACAACAGCAACATACTGATTTCATGTTTGGTTGATTTTGGACTGTAAAAGTTTGTAGATATCCTCAATATCCGCCTCTTTGCCTTTAGTTGTTCGTACATATATTTGAATATTATAATAGGTTTTCCTTGTATGCATATGGATAGTAGCCTATCACTCACAACATTTACTTTAGAATTGTTGCTGTATATGTTGCAGTTGGAACTGACACTAGCTGACTTTCCAGGGCTTTTTCAGAGGCACTAAATCTTACCAGAGGAGATTGCCCATTTTTCTCCCATGGAGCAGCTGGTGAATCCAAATCATATGCCTTTCTGATGGCAGTGCAATTTCTTACCACTAAGCCACCACTTCTCTCTACTTTAGAATAGATATTGAAATTGTCTTAATTTTTAAATTTATCTTTTTTAACTATAAAGGTAACAAAACTATTCATCAATTTTTCATTCCTGGTATGATATGTCACATGATCATCTGATTAAAAGCGGCTATACCAGCACATCTCAGTTCATTAATGCCCAGACCATTGATCTCCATGTGTTCCATTTCCTTTTTTTGACAACTTTAAATTATTACTTAGTAAATTCCATTTTTCAAATATTAATGGATGTTGCTGCTGTTTACCCTCATATTTTTCAACAAAATTTATTTCTCCTCACACCTGCACAGTTTGCTATATACTTTCAAATTTAATCTTTACAGACTTGAATATTCTAAAACCAGACATTGTACTTTAAGACATAAACACTTTTTTTCTTTCTAAAATAACTGAGTACCACTCTTAATATCTTTCTACTTGACCACAGATTTACACTCTTTTTTATTATTTTTATAGTTAGTTAGTTAGTTCTTCTCATTTTGAGCAACTTCCATTTGAGGTTTACCTCTAATACTGTAAGAACCAATGTTCTTATGTTAATCATAGGATTTTGGAAGGTCACTTATTTTGGAAGTGAATAACTAATCCTACATCCTAATCTGTCTTAAATCTAGTAGTTCTGCTGCAGTTTGTTCACCATGAGTGACTTTTCTAGCATTTTAAACACTGGTGGTACAATTTCTAGCATCAGAGCAACCCATAAGTTACATTAGTACAGCAGACTGTCATACAAATGCTAGACATCATGAAAGAAAATACATATGATGCTTTTTAAACTTATTCATAATGACATTCTATGCTTGTGAGTTTTTTAAATTCATTATTCTATTAACTCAGAGTCATCAGGTAGAAGATGAGTTACTTTAGAGGTAAAAGTAGGAAAATTATATTAAGTTGCCTAAAAACATACTTAGGTAATGGCAAATTACCTTTTATCTATCTGAAATTTTTTTAAAAAGAAAAATATCCTGAATGTGTTCTTTCCTTGAGACAAACTACATTTGTAGGTCAGTAAAAGGTGACTAAAAATTTACTTCCACAATTAAACTTTAGGATAAAAATAATAAAATTAAAATGTTTTTTATTTGTCTTTGCATTGATTATTGTGTTTATTGGTTTAGTTTGTCACTGAGACCAAAGATTAGCACAACAAAACTACTCAAATGAAGCAATTCAAAACTTCGTTTCATTATCTTCAAATCTGTACATGTACTGAGTTGTAGTAAAGCATGGATAGAATAGGTCTTTTTCTAGAAGTTAGATTTTTATGTAATTATGATAATGATAACTATTATAATAATGGATAATAATTAGTAATTGTCTAGCTTCTAATGTGGATCACCTCTTTAATATTCATTCCCTCTATAACTCATCACAATCTGATTATTGTGATCATGGTCATTATTTTCACATTAAAAATGAAAAAAAATGGTAGATTCACTAAGGAAATTTATCACTCTGATAAATTGCAAACAGACAAACATCAACCTAGGCAAGAAAAAGTTTAACCTCTCTGGTAGTACCTTATGCAAAGCATAACTGACAAATTTTATAATGTAGGCTCTCACAAATCTTTTTGCATGTGATGCATAACACAATAAAATAAAAATAATAAATGTAAAAATTTGGTAAACATGAAAAGTAAGTTCATGGTACTATATTAAACTCTACTGTCTCTAGAATTAACAATAAAAGGGGTTTTCCCCCCATTTCGTTAAAGAGTTGAGTTAATTATTTCTAGAAAAGAATGGACTTGAGAGGTGCTATCAGGTGAGAAACTCTTCCCCAGAGCCAGCACTTTCAGGTCCCTGTATAGAGGAGGGGACTGACACTTGCCTGGGGAATAGTCACTCCATTTGGGGATCTTTGCATCCATGGCTACAGGACCACTCCAGGTGAGAAATAGTACAAGAGAGTTTGGAACAGAGATCTATAAGCAAGAAAAATATTTTTAGAAACTTTCTGTGAAAGGGAGAGCTAATTTGAAGTATACTCTGATAAATTTGAAAACAAATTTCTTAAAACTCAAGTCCTACCCAGATTAACACAGATAAATGTAGAATATTTGAACAGACCCATCACAAGAGAAGAAATTGAATAAGTCATAAAAGACTCCCTCCAAAAAGAGTCCAGTAGCAGATGGCTTCATGGCTGAATGCTACCAAACATTCAGAGAAGATCTATCACAAATTCTACTTAAATTATTTTAAAAAATAAAATAAGAAGGAACACGTCCAGAGACAATCTATGAAGCAATTATAACCCTAATACCAAAATCAAGCAAAGATATTACAAAAATACCCCCATAAAGCTACAGACTAATACCTCTCACTAACGTAAATGCAAAAATCCTTAAAAATATTCTCCCCCCCAAAAAAAAATTCTAACCAACATAATCCAAATGCTTATAAAAAAATAATTCATCATGACCAAATTGGACTCATAACAGGTATGCAAGGATGGTTCAACATTTTAAAAAAAAAATCATCATGACCAAATTGGACTCATAACAGGTATGCAAGGATGGTTCTACATTAAAAAAATTAACATAATTCACTCCTTTAACAAAGCAAATAACACATGGCCAGGAGGAACAAGTCCTTTGAGAAGGACATCATACTTGTGAGAGTGGAGAAACAATGAAGGAAAGGAAAACTGCAAATGAGATGGATTGACAAAGTAACTGGGTAATAGGGGTAGGGGTGTAGGAATCAGTGAGATTGGTATAGGATAGACTATGTTTCAAAGTTTTTGTACATAGGGTTGCTATAAGTCACAGGTGGCACGACAGCACAAAAAAACCAATATATGATTCTAGCAATTAAAGCAGAAAGGGCATTTGACACAATCCAAAACCCCTTACTGATTAAGATACTACCCAGAAAAATAGAAATAAATGGGAATATCCTCAACATAATGAAAAATATATATGCAAAACCAAGAGCCAATATTTTCAATGGAGAAAGACTAAAAGCAATTTCCTTGCAAACAATGACCAAAGATGCCCACCAACATCACTTCTATTAAATATTGTATTGGAAATACTTTCTAGGTAAATATAACAAGAGAAGGAAATAAAAGACATCCATATAGGTAAAGAGATTGTTAAATTGTCACTATATACAGATAATATTATAGTGTATACAGAAAACCCCAAAACTCAACAAAAAACCTTGTTAGAACTAGTGGATGGATCAATTTTAAAGGGTGGCAGGATACAAGATCAATATCCAAAAGCCAGTGGAATTCCTCTACAGTAACCAGAGAACTCAGAGAAGGAACCAAGAAAGCAACACCATTTACAATCGTTGTTGTGAAATGTTGAATCGAGCAAGACTTATAGCAATCCTAGGAACAAATCACCGTTTCTCAAAGTACATAGTTTCTAGAGGCATATTGTTTAGGAAGTGGATGCCACTCCTGCTTCTAATTCTGTCTTGAACTGGGAGCTCCACCAAACACTGTCCACCATGGGTAATTGTTATGGCATTTGATTCCCCAATGGCACAAGGTTCAGCATCACAGCAACCCTAGGTTACCTCAGTACAGCTAATTGACAGACCAGTGCTATACCACTTAGAAGAATGTTCCTCCAAAATGAAAAAACGGCCAATTTTTAAATACATAGGCCCTCTATGGGGTCTTGTTGACTCTAAACAAGAGGCTTAAATAAAAACAAACCAATATAATATGTTGTTATATGTGGTCAAGTCACCTGTGGTTTATAGTGACCTTATGCACAGCAGCTCTGAACCGTTGCCTGTCCTGAGCCAGGCTCTCTAATTCTGACACAAGAACCCCCATTGCCCCAGTTACTGTATCAATCCATGTCATCCAGGGTCTTTCTCTGCTGTGTTATCCCTCCATGCTTTCAAGCTTGATATCCTTCTCTAAGGACCAGTCTCTCTTAGCCATGTGCCCGAAGTCTGTGACATGGAGCTTCAAAATGTTAGCTTCCAAGGAGAGACTTGGTTTCACTTTCTCCAAGACAGAACTGTTTGTTTTCTTATCAGTCCATGGTATGTTCAAGACTCTTTTCCAACACTACAACTTGAAGGCATCAATTCTTCTTCTTTCATCCTTAGTCATTGTGCAGCTCTCTGAAGTGTAACAAGTTATTGAGAAGTCCATGGCCTGGATTAGGTGCAAGAGAATGGAAGAGCAACAGTGTCAGATTGGAAACTAAGGTGCGCCTGATCCGGGCTATAGCCGTGCTATGCATCAGAGAGTTGGACTGTGAATAGGGATGAAAGAAAGAGAATTGATGCCTTTGAGTTGTGGTCCTGGAGAGGAGGGTTGAATATACCATGGACTGCTGGGAGAACAAACAGGTTTGTCCTGGAGAAGGTGAAGCTGGAATGTTCCTTGGAGTCAAGGATTCTGAAGCTTTGTCTGACATACTTTGGGCATGTTGCAAGGAGGGACAGGTCTTTGGAGAGGGACATCATGTTTGGCAGGGTGGAGGGGTGGCGAAGGAGAAAAAGACCTTCGATGAGATGGATCGATTCTGTGAGTGAAATGGTGGGAATGAATGCGTTTGAGATGGCTAGTTTGGCACAGGATAGAACGGCATTTAGAGCTCTTGTACATAGGGTCGCTATGAGTCACAAGCAACTCGATGGCACATAACAACAACAACAACAATCGTGCTATATTATCTTTATCTCTTCATATTACTGCTCCCTGGTCTATGTACAGGTTCTACTTTATACAATTAAGTGATCTGAAATTTTCAGTTTTCTCAATGTTATATGCAATTTCTTATGACTCTACAAAGCTGGATTCCTTTGTATAGGCAATAAAACATAAGGAAACATTCTTTGGGTATTCTGTACATTCAGGCAAGATCCATCAGATTTCAACAATGTTTCAAGACCTCTTCTAAACACAGCTTGAATTTCTGGAAGTATACTGTCAAAGTACTATTCTAGTTATTTAAAAATAAACTTTGGTAAGATTTTACTTGCATGTGACACTCATATTGGCCAATACTTTCTGTGCTCCTTTGGATCTCCTTTTACTGGAATAGACACAAATAGTTGGCTGGGTAACTGTTCTAAACTTCTTGACACAGCTGAGTGAGCCTGTAGAGGCTGTGTTTGTTCAAAGATGCCAACTGATGTTCTCTCAATTCCTAACACCTCATTTCTTACTATTGCCTTCGGTACAACTGGGACTTCTTTCATTGGTACCATTTGTTCTTGATCATATACTATTTCCTGACATATTTCAGAGCCAACTAGCTAGTTATAGTAAAATTCTTTTTAGATGATTTCTGCATCATTCCACATTTTGCTCATAGAATCTTTTTGTATTGTAGCTTGACTTAAATTTGTTCTTTAGTTATTTCAGCTTGAGAAAGAAAGTCAATTATAACACAGACCTTTGTAAATTTTATATTACTTGCTTTGTCTTCTTGAATTGTACTTTGAGGTCTTCTGTTCAGTTCTCTTATCTTATCATCACTTCTTTGCTGCATTTTGAATTTTCTATTTTGAAGAGCAAGTTTCAGAGTCTCTTCTACCACCTATCTTAATCTGTTCTTTATTTTTCATAACTTTTTGCTTTCATCATGAAGTATTTGATGTCATCAACAACTCTCCTCTTTGGTTGATAGAGTTTGTGTATAAAATATGGTGTTTGAGATGGTTTTTAAATTAAGGTGACATAAATTCAAGTTTTTATTTTCTTTGTTATAGACTTATTTTCATTTTATTCAACTTCAATTTTAGCTTTCATGGGAGTATATGATGTTCTTTTCATCATAAATAACCCCTTCACCTTATTTTGACTGTTACTTGAGCTCTTCTTTTTCACAGGTGCAGTCAATCTCTGATTCTTGTGTATTCCATCAAGTTAGACCCATATGTTACTATTTATGTTTTGAAGTACTTCCTTAAGGTATTTTCCATTAATAAAACATTTATTACATTTACATACTGTAAGTTTCCTAATATAAATATCATTATGTCACATATCATCAAACTTTCTGAATACTTTCACCTAAATACAACTTTTCTGTATTACCTATATGTAGTATTCTGTGATTTTGCATAGGAAATTCTATTAACAGAATGTTGGATGACAAATAATTTTAAGTGTTAGCATTCTAATAACAACATTTTATACAGCTTGATTAAATTATAATAATATTAGCATAAATTAATTTTTATTAAGATCATTACAAACCTGTATCTTAACATGTTTTAATTAAGTTTTATTTCTAAAAGAGTTTTAGAGGTACAGAAAAAGTTTTAAAAGGACAGAAAGTTTTTATATACCCTAAATCTGATTTCCCTAATGTTAAATATTAACATTACTATTATGAACATAGTACAGCTAATGAATCAGTAGTAACACATTTTTAGTAACTAAGATTAATTTTTCCCTATATTAATTTTGTCTTTAACGAACGTTCTTTTATTTTCTAGGATCTCACCCAGAAAACTTACATTCCATTTAGTCACTATGTCTCTTATGCTCCACTCATACTTTCCTTGTTTCGTTATTTATTGTCATTTTATTATAATTTATTGCCATATTTTTCTATTAATAGGTTTTATTTTTGCTCTTTCATGTTCTGAATGAATACTTGAATTATCTAAAATTATGACTTTTTAAAAATGTTATACTGATTTATTTACAACGTTTGAATATACTGTTTTTCACAAAAGATCATTACTTTTTCTTCACTCCCATCAAACTGTGCAACCCTATGATTAACACCTCACCCCCCCATCTTCACTCTTTTACTTGACCCCCCCCATTAGATACTCATACTCAATTTACAATAATGGTTTTATACAGTATTTGTCCTTGTACAATTGGGTTAGTTCACTCAGCATAATGCTCTCCAGTCCCTCCCAAAATAGGTAGTAATTTATAAAATCATTCCTCCTGGAAAGGGTTAAACCGGGTGGCTACTTGGAGGCAAGGATTCTGAGGCTCCACCTAACATAATTTGGACATGTTGTGAGGAGAGACCGGCCCTTAGAGAGGTACATCGTGCTTGGGAGGGTGGAGGGGCAGCGCAGGAGAGGAAGGCCCTCTATGAGGTGGATTGATTCAGTGACTGGGATGAATTGGGATGGGAGTGTCAGAGACAGTGCGATTGGCACAGGACAGAGTGGAGTTTAGGGCTGCTGTACATAGGGTCGTTATGAGTCGCAAGCGACTCGACGGCACATAACAACAACAACAACCTGGGTGCTGCATAGTATTCCATTGTATGAATATAAAAAAGGATCTATTTTGATAAGTCTGTATCATTATTAATTTGTGTTATCCGGAAAAATGAACATTTTCTCAGTGGTACAAGCTCTTGATGAACATTATCTGCATTAATTTATAACATCCCTGTGGTATATCTAATTAATTTATATAGAATTTTGGCTTGGTTTATTTGAAAAATTATTTGGGAATTTTTTTCTCTTAATCCCAAAGGAATTGCTACCTCTGCCCTAGCAACTTGGAGAGCTTCCACATTGCTCTGTACAGTAGAATGTTTGCTACTTTTACCTAGGGGAGAAGTTGGTCTCTGTCAGCAGAGAAAGGCACTTTATACAAGACTTGGCTGGTTGACATTTCATGGATAATTGAAAGTTACTTGATCTCTATTCTGCTGAGGGATTTTCCACCTTGTAACTATTGAGGATTATTATATATGGAAGAAGTACAAATATTTCTGAGAACTTCTAGTTGATAAGAGTTGGGAAAGGAGAGTGCTCATTAGGATATAGAGACTTTGTGCCCCCAGGAATGTCCAAATTATGTCAGACGAAACTTCAGAATCCTTGCCTCCAATGAGCAGTCTGGTTTAACCCTCTCTAGGATGAATTTGTTCATTTTCTTAGCAGTACATGGTATATTCAATACTCTTCTCCAACACCACAGCACAAAGGCATCAATTATCCTTCTACCATCCCTAGTCATTGCCTAGCTCTCTGACACATAGCAAGTGACTGCAAAGACCATAGCCTGCATTAGGAACACATTAGTCTCCAGAGTTATGAGAGAGCTACTGGTTGAGATAAAATCTAGGTGTTGTTATTGTTGTTGTTATGTGCCATCAAGTCGTTGACGACTCATAGCAACCCTATGTACAACAGCCCTAAACCGTGCTCTAGCCTGTGCCAATTTCATTGCCTCTGACACACCCATCCTGATTACCCCAGTCACTGAATCAATCCACCTCATAGAGGGTCTTCCCCTCCTGCGCAGTCCCTCTACTCTACCCAGCATGATGTCCCTCTCTAAAGACCTGTCTCTCCTTACAACATGTCCAAAGTATACCAGAATCCTTGCCTCCAAGGAGCAGCCTGGTTTAATCCTCTCTACGATGAATCTGTTTTCTTGGCAGTCCATGGCACATTCAATACTCTTCCCCAGATACACAGCTCAAAGGCGTCAATTCTCCTTCTATCCTCCCTAGTCATTGTCCAACTGTCTGATGCATAACAAGTGATTGCAAAAACCATGGCCTGTATCAGGCGGACCTTAGTCTCCAGAGAGACACCGTTGCTCTTGAGTACTTTAGAGAGGTCCCTAACCGCAGACTTTCCCATCGCAACATGTTTTTTGATTTCTTGGCTACTGGTGCCAAGAGTGTTGACCATCGAACTGAGCAAACTGATGCTGTGAACAATCTCAGTCTCTTCACCATCCATCCTGACGCTACCGATTGGTCCAGTGGTGAGAATTTTTGTCTTCTTGACATTGAGCCTCAGTCCATATTGAAGGCTGCAGTCCTTGACCCTCTGCAGTAAGTGCATGAGGTCCTCCTCAGATTCAGTGAGCAAGGTTGTGTCATCTGTATAACACAGATTGTTGATAGATCGTCCACCAATCCTAACGCCACGCTTCTCCTCGTAGAGCCCAGCCTCTTGGAAAATCTGCTCTGCACACAGGTTGAAAAGGTATGGAGACAGGATACATCCCTGACGTACACCCTTCCCAGTTTTGAATCATGCATTGTTGCTCTGCTCTGTTCTGACGACTGCCTCTTGGTCCAAGTATAGGTTTCGCATTAGCACGATTAAATGTTCTGGAATTCCCATTCTTCTCAGAGTCAGCCACAGTTTGTTATGATCCACGCAGTCAAATGCATTTGCATAATCAATGAAACACAGATAGACATTCTTCTGGTATTCTCTGCTTTCAGCTAAGATCCATCTAACATCAGCTACAATATCCATAGTACCACGACTCCTTCTAAACCCAGTCTGGACTTCTGGCAGTTCTCTGCTGATGTACTGTTCCAGTCGTTTTTGGATAATCTTCCTCATGAAAGTAGAATAGTCCTGAAGTTGTCAGGAGCTGAGTCAGTTAGTGGCATAATGGTTGATGAGTTATAGTCCAAAACCAGAAGTTTTTATAAAAGAGTATCAATGACAAAAAGGCTTGGTAGTAAAGAACCCAAATAGTAAAGAACTGCTGCTATAAGCAGAGTGACTGATAGGAATAATCAAGGTCTATACTGGCTGTGAGCTGGATAAGTTAGCAATGGAGGAAACAACAACAGAGAGACTGAAGGTGAATAGACTGATGGCAGAGTACTTGGTGTCAGAAAGTCCCACAGCTGAGATGTTGGAGAGTAACGGCTTTCAGAAGGACAGTAACTGGAGAGCTGGGGCCTGTTACAATGGGTATTAGCTGAGCCAGTTAGTAGCAGAGAGGCCAATGGGAGGAAGCCTGATTGATGGCAGAGAGCAGAGAGGCATGTCCAGCAGAAAAAGCACTTGCCATTTGCTCACCTAGGATAGGAGTGCTGATTGGTAATAATGTAGGAGTTATTTTAGTGGAGGGTTTATCTGCCCCATGGTCCTATTTGTTGTTTTTTTTGTTTGTTTGTTTGTTTTTGTTTTGTTTAAGTTTAGTTTTAAACCGTCTTACACTGAGGAAGGGAGGGATGTGTGCTTCACTTTGGTGACCCTTTCAGATCTTACCTGTCTGCTTCCTGATCTGAATGTCATGTTGCTCCCATTACTTCTACATTCTTGCTGATACTGATTATAGTCTATTAGTTCTCTAATAAACCACAAAACAATATCTAGTGGCCTACTGGTAAGAATCTGACCTACTGTTTCTAAAGGATGCTGTTTGAATCTGCCAGGAGTTTTATGGGAGAAGGATGGGCAGTCTCTTCCCTTGAGATTAACTGCCTCTGAAAACCTGATAGAGGGTCAGCTATGTGTCGGTTCTGACTCTATAGCAAACAACAACCACCATCTACAGTACATCCTCAAATCTTAACTTCCTTGAGATACAATATTGGAATATTATGAAAAGCTATACTCTAATAAATTTGAAAACATAAAGGAAATGGAAAAATTCACTGAAACTCTTGTCATACCCAGACTGACATGGACAGATATAGAACACTTGAGCAGACTCATCACAAAAGAAGAAATTAAGCAGGTCATAAAAAAGACTCCCCCACAAAAAAACAACAACACATCCTGGACCAGAAGGCTTTATGGCTGAATTCTACCAAACATTCAGAGAAGAGCTATCACCAATTCTACTTAAATTATTTCATAAAAATATAAAAAAGAAGGAATGCTCCCAGAGACAGTTAAACAAGCATTACTCTAATATTAAAACCAGGCAAAGATATTACACAAAAAGAAAAATACAGACCAATTCCTCTCACGAACATAGATGCAAAAATCCTCAACAAAATCCTAGCCAATAAAATCCAAAAGCACATAACAAAATCATCCTTACCAAGTGAGACTCATAAGAAATATACAAGGATGGTTCATCATGAGAAAAACAATGAGCATAATTCACCACATGAACAAAGACAATAACAAGAACCATATGATCATAGAAATTGATATAAAAAAAGCATTTGATAAACTACAACACTCCTTCTTGATTAAGACACTCAGAAAAATCAGAATAGAAGGGAATTTCCTCAACATAGTGAAAAGTATATGTGCAAAACCAAGAGTCAATATCGTGCTCAATGGAGAAAGATTAAAAACATTTTCTTTGTGAACAGGGACCAGACAATGGTGCCCACTGTAACCACTTCTATTCAATATTAGATTAGAAGTACTCTCTAGGGCAATACAACAAGAGAAGGGAATAAAAAGCATCCAGATTGGCAAAGAGAAAGTTGAACTGTCACTATACACAGATGATATGATAATGTACACAGAAAACCACACGGACTCAACAAAAAACAAACAAACAAACAATAAACAACTGTCAGAGCTAGTAGACCAATGTATTAGAGTGGCAGGATACAAGATCAATATTCTAAAATCAGTGAGATTCCTCTACAGTAATGAAAAGAACTCAGAGAAAGAAACCAAGAAAGCAACACCATATACAATAGCTGACCATAAATCAAGATATTTGGGAGTAAACCTAACTAAAGACGCAAAAGACCTGTAAAAATAGAACTAAAGAACAAAACACAATCTTGCTGTTGTTGTTTTTAGATGACATCAAGTCAGGTACTATTCATAGCAACCCTTTGAACAAAAGATCTGAACCCTGTTCTGTCCTGTACCATCCTCCCACTTCCTGACACACAAGAGGTCACTGTAGCAGTTACCATGTCAATCCACCTGATTGAGGGTCTTCCTCTTCTTTGCTGACCCTCCACCTTTTCCAGCATCATGTCCTGCTCCAAGAAATAGCCCCTCCTAGCAACATGCCCAAAGTATGTGAAATAAAGCTTCATCATTCTTGCCTCCACAGAGTAGACCAGCTACACCCTCTCCAAGACATATCTGTTTGTTCTCTTGGCTGTCCATGGTATGTTCAGTGCTCTTCTTTAATACCACAATGCAAAGGTGTCAATTATTGCCTATCATCCTTATTCATTGCTCAGCTTTCAGATGCACACAAAGTAATCAGAAAGACTATGACCTGAATTAGACACACTTTAGCTCTCAAACTGACTATATTATTCCTCAGTACTTTGGAGAGGTCATTAACTGCAGATTTTTCCAGTGCAACCTGTCTCCTTATTTCCTGGTTGCTTTTATCTAGTGTGTTAATTGTGGGTCCAAGCAAGATGATTCTGTTGACAGTTTCAGTCTCCTCTCCATCCATCATGACATTGTGTATTGGTCCAGTGGTAAAAATCTATGTTTTCTTGTCATTGAGATGCAATCCATACTGAAGGCCATATTCCTTGATTTTTGCAAGAAGTGCTTCAAGTCCTCCTAACTTTCAGCAAGTAAGATTATGTCATCTGCATAAAGCAGGTTATTGATGAGTCTCTCTTTATTTCTGATGCCTCACTCTTCTTCATAGATTTCAGCTTCTCGAACAATTTGCTCAGCGTACAGATGGAATAGAAACGGAGAGAGAACATAACCCTGACTAACTCTCTTCTCAATTTTAAACCATACAGTGTTCCCCTGGAGCACAATTAAGTGCTTTGGGATTCCCATTTTTCTCAATGTCAGCAAGAGCTTGTTATGACCCATAGAGTCATTTGTCTTTTCACAGTCAACAAAGCACAAATAGACATTCTTCTGGTATTCCTTACTTCCTAAGTAAGACTCTCCAGTATTGGAGCCTCCTATGAGAAGGAGTTGGATTTTGTAGGGTAAGTTGTTTTAATTTAATTGAAAGATGGTTGTAAACAGTTTGATTGTTTTTGGTGTTGTTTAGGAAGAACATTGTTCTAATTCATACAGCACCTGTCTGTCAGTTTGTCAGTTTCATATGGGAATGATTATATGAAACAGAGTATCAATAAAGAAAAATACAAAACACAAAATAAATATATAAAAGGGAAAAAGAGAAAAAAAGCAACTATAGACAAATATCATGTTTTAAAAATTAGCACTTCAAAATTTTGAAAGTATATATGCATTTTTTTATGTTTGGCCTAAAATTTGTGAAGTGCAAAGAAACAATATATATAAATATATAAATAAATACACACACACACACACACACA
>NW_006399910.1:2276169-2277565 GCF_000299155.1 Elephantulus edwardii | reverse complement strand
AGAGGAAGAAAAGACCAAAATGGATGTCAGGAGACACTCTGAATGTTGCACTAGAGTGCTGAGAGGTCAAAGCAGAGGGAAGAAATAAAGACATTAAGAAGCTGAACAGGAGATTTCAAAAGGCAGCTTGACAAGACAAAGTATTATAATGAAATGTGCAAAGACCTGGAGTTAGAAAATCAAAAGGGCCGAACTCACTCAGCATTTCTTAAACTCAAGGAACTGAAGAAGAAATTCAAGCCTCGAGTTGCAATACTTAAGGACACTTTGGGAAGAATATTAAATGATCCTGCAAGTATTAAAAGAAGATGGAAAGAATGTATACAGTCATTATACCAAAAGGAATTTGCAGACACAGAAGAATTTAATGAAACAACATATGAGCATGAGCTTGTAGTGATGAAGGAAGAAGTTCAAACTACTTTGAAAGAATTGACTAAGACTAAGGACTCAGGAATTGATGGTATACCAACTGACATATTTCAATTAACAGATGCTGCTCTAGATGTGCTCACCACCAAGTGGGGCCAAGAAATCTGGAGAAAAACCACTTGGCCAACTGACTGGAAGAGATCTATATTTGTTCCTATTCCAAAGAAAGGTGATCTCACAGAATGTGGACATTATCTAACAATATCATAAATATTACATGCAAGCAAGATTCTGATGAAGATTACCCAAAATGACTGGAACAACACATCAACTGAGAACTACCAGAAGTGAAGGCTGGGTTTAGACGGGGTCGTGGTACTAGGGATATTATTGTAGCTATTGTTAGATGGATCTTGGCTGAAAGCAGGCAATATTGGAAGAATGTCTATCTTTTTCTCATTGATTCTGCAAAGAGTATGACTTGGGTCAGGTGCACCTTAGTCTCCAGACTGATGTCATTGCTCTTCAGTACTCTGGAGAGGTCCCTGACAGCTGAATTCCCAATGCAAACTCTTGATTTTCTGGCTGCTGGTAACAAGAGTGCTGACTGTTAACAATCTCAATCTCAATCTCTTCAACATCCATTATGATGCTGTCAATTAGTCCAGTGGTTAGAATCTTTGTTTACTTGATGTGAGCTTCAATCCATATTGAAAGCTACAGCTCTTTATCTTCTACAGCAAGCAGGGTTGTGTCATCTGCATAGCGCAGGTTGTTGAAGAATCTTCTTCCAATCTACATTCTTTCTCATACAACCCTGGATGAGCTGTACTGCATACAGATTGAAAAGGTATGGAGATAGAACACATCCCTGGTGGACACCATTCCTCATTTTGAACCACACAGTGTTTCCTTGCTTTGTCCTGATTACTGCCTCCAGGTACAAGTATTGGTTTCGTATAACCACAGTCAAGTATTCTGGGATTCCCATTCTTCTCCGATTTAGCCACAGTTTTTTGTCATC
>NW_006399910.1:2263219-2267000 GCF_000299155.1 Elephantulus edwardii | reverse complement strand
GACTCAAAATGCCCCATGCCAGTCCATCTCATCTCACCAATGCCTAGTATGTCAATATTTATGCGTTCCATTTCTTCCTTAACAATATCTATCCAAATTGGCAAAGAGGGGAATAAATAATCTGTAAACGCAGATGATATAATAGTATACTCAGATTCAGCAAGAAAACTACTGGACATAGTTGTCCAATTCAGCAAAGTGGTAGGAAACAAGATCAAAATACAAAAATCAATTGGATTTCTCTACAGTGACAAAGAGAATGCAGAATTGGAACTAAGAAAAACAAAACCCACCACAATAGCTAATAACAAGTTAAAATACTTGGGAGTAAATCTAACTAGAAATTCAAAGGATCTATTCAAAGAAAATTACAACACATTACTACAAGGAACAAAAAGAGACTCAGATAAATTAAAGAATATACCATGCTCATAGATAGGAAAACTCAATATTGTGAAAATGACAATACTACCAAAGGCAATTTACACCTTTAATTCAATCCCAATACAAATCTCAATTACATTATTCAACGAGATGGAAAAGACAATCTCCAATTTCATTTGGAATGGAAAGAGATCCTGTATAAGCAAAGCACTCCTGAAATAGACAAAAAGGTAGGAGGCATCTTACTTGATGATTTCAAATCCTACTACACTGCCGTGATGGTGAAGACAGCATGGTACTGGTACGATGAGAGACACATACATCAATGGAATAGAATTGAGAATCTAGAAATCAGCTCATCTACCCTATGGTCAAGTGATTTTTGACAAGGATATGAAATCAGTTAAGTGGGAAAAGGACAGCCATTCTAACAATTGCTGTTGGCAGAATTGGAAAACTATCTGCAGAAAATTCAAGCAAGATCCACACTTCACACCATACACACAAAAAAACTCAAAGTGGATCAAGGACCTAGAACTAAAACCAAGGACTATAAACTTCATTAGAGAAAAGCTTGGAAGAACCCTAGGAACACTAATCCACAACATGAGGTCTTCCAAGCATCCAGAAACACCTACAAACAGGAGAGGATAAAATAGATGAATGAGACCTTCTAAGAATCAAATCCCTATATACATCCAAAAACATCTCCAATAGGGTAAAAAAGGAAGCCACAGACTGGGAAAAAATATTTGGTAATGATATACCTGATCAGGAACTTATATGTAGAATTTATAGAATACTCAAGCACCACAACAAGATACAGGTAAACAATGCAATTGCAAAATGGGCACAGGATATGAACAGACACTTCATCAAAGAAAACATTCAGATGGCCATGAAACACCTGAAATGTTCAAAATTCCTAGCTCTAGGACACATGCAAATCAAAACAACTATGAGCTATCATCTAACCCCAGTAAGAATAGAAAAATTCGACAGAGCAGAAAATAACAATGCTGACAAGGTTGTGGAGAAACTGGAATCCTTATTCACTGTTGGTAAAAGTTAAAAATAGTACAACCACTCTGGGAAACAGTATGGGACTTTCTGAAAAAGTTGGAAATAGAAGTGCAATTTGACTCAGCAATTCCACCACTGGGAATATACTCTAAAGAAACTAGAACTGCCACCCAAGCAGATATATGCACACCCATGTTTATTGCTGCTTTTTTCACCATAGAAAGAGTTGGAAACAACCCATGTATCCATCAATAAACTAATGACTAGAGAAACTGTAGTAAATTTATAGAATTGAATACTATGCAGGACTGAAAAACAATAAATTCATGAAATATTATACAAAGTGGGTGACCTTGGAGAACATTATGGGAGTGAAATATCTCAGTCACAAAAGGACAAATACTGCATAATGCCACTGTTATAAAACAGGACTGACATCAGTTTGGGGGAAAACTAAGGAAAGAGGGGATAAATAATGTGCATTGAATTGAAATAAATGAGGGAAAGAACTGTTTAAAAGTGATATATGATTAGGTATTATTTGCATGACAAGAGTCCAGAACAAGAGCTGCATAGTAAAGTGGACTGGTTTGGGGGATTGCATAAAAATGAGGGTTTTTTCCCCCAAAGAGAAAAGTGAACAGGGCGGAGGAGGGGAGGGAGGAAAATGTGCAGCAAAGAATGAATGGAAATCCAAATTCTCTATAAACTTTCATTAAAAATCTCAATAAAAATAAAAATTACCCTCCAATCTTCATATGAAAATTAATCCAGTGAAAACTTTACCAAAAAAAAATAAAAATTTCAGTTCACAACTAAGTGTCAGAATATCAAAGGACCAAGCAACCCTTTGTTTGTATATACAGGAAATCACCATGAATCAGGGACCAATTTTTTGGCAGCAAACAACAATAACAATTTTGAGTTGTTCTCCTCTTCTTGACCTTTGTTATTAAGGAAGAATTCCAAATTAAAGTCGTAACATCAATACCTTGCCTAGACTTCAAATTAAAGTTTTCTAATACTGCTTGTTGGCTTAAGCATATTGGAAAAGAAGCAAAACAATAATAACAAAATAGCCACACCCAAACAAGCAAACAAAAACTATATGCATTTGTAAACTATATTGGGCGGTAAATATGAAATTGAATTAAGGGATTTACTTGGTGGTGTTGCTGTTAGGAACTGTTAAGTTTACTCTGACTCCTAATGACTCTGCGTATAATAAGAGGAAACCCTGACTGACCCAGTGTTGTCCTTACAATCTCTTAAGTGACTTAAGTGACTGTTGCAGTCACTGTGTCAATCTACCTGATTAAATACCTCCCTTTCTTTCACTGCCTTTTCTGAATACTGTCTCCTTCCACAGACTAGCCTCATCTGTTAATGTGGCTAAAGCATATAAGAGTTTTATAATCCTTTCTTCTAAGAAGCACTCTGGGTGTCATTATTTGCCAAGACAGATTTAACTATTCTCTTAGTGATGTGTCATATATTTAATATTCTTTACCAGTACTACAATGCATTAATTCTTCTATAATCTTCCTTATTCATTGTGTTACGTCCATTCAAACTCATGACAACACAATATGTACAGATTAGAGATGCTTAATAAGATTTTCAAAGCCTTTCAGAAGACCTGTTTTTTCCAAGGTGCCTCTGTGTGTGTTTGAACTGATGATCTTTCTCCTAATAGTGGAGTGATTAGCAGTTTGTACAATACGGGGGAGGGTGGGTAGGAGGAGGCGGGGAAGGACGTGCTAGACTATCAACAAAAACAACAAAAGCAACTTGTGAGTGATTTTTAATCTTCTCAAGGGTACTGTGGAAGAAAAGCTTTGTAAGGTGATATGCTTTGGTAAAAATTAAAGCAAAAAGAAATAAATACAAAACCCATAGAGCAGTTCTACCTTATTGCACATGTTGTTGCTGCTGCTGTTGTGTGCCTTAGAACCCTGCTGTAAGATGCATCATCCTCATGATCTCCACCATCCATCAACTCATTGTTTCAGTCACTGTGTCAGCCCATCTTGTTGAGGCCCTTTCCCCCTTTCTCAGATCCTTTGACCTTCCCAGGATAGTCTTTTTCCAAAGACTTATTCCTCCTGACAACATATCTAAAGCATGTCAGATTGTCAGATGAAGCTTTATAATATTTACCCGTAAGGAGCAACATAGCTGCATTTCTTTCAAGACAGACTTGTCTTTCTATGTACTGACTACATTTGCTAACGCCACACACTCAAAATCATCTTAATGGGAAAAGGAAATTAGGGGGAATAATAATTTTTTTCTATAATTATATTTTATTAATTTTCATAAACATTTACAGAGATTTTGGGTTTCCATTCATTCATTGTTGCACCATTCTCTC
>NW_006399910.1:2261070-2261939 GCF_000299155.1 Elephantulus edwardii | reverse complement strand
CTTGTTGTGGTGCTCAAGTATTTCATAAATTCTGGATATAAGTCCCTTATCTGATATGCTATTACCGAATACTTTTTCCCAGTCAGTGGCTTCCCGGGGGAATAATAAAGTCTCCCAATAATTTATTTAAGTTAAAAATAGTATCGCTAAGGATCAAAATTTTGTATGGAATAAGAGCAGAAATAGTAAGTATTGTTATGCAGTACTGCGAAGCTGTACTACCTACCACATACATATTTAGCCTTGGACCTAGTCAATGACTCAATGTAAATTAAAAGTAAAGGTTGTAGTTCATGTACAGATGCTACGGGCCACATCTCAATCTGGAAATCCAATGATAAAGCAGCTAACACAACAGCATAAAGAAAAACTCCAAAAATGCCTGATTTGAGTGTTTCTCCTGACTCTACATTTTCACTTTCCGTTCATGTACTTCCAGTTTCTCAGGAGAGTCAAATAAAAGGGAAAAAAAATATAAAATAGGAATGTTTTTACATGATTGTATTTGTTTCTTAAAGCAAAAATCCTATGAAATCATAATAGATGGAGAAAAGATAGGAACTCTCAATGACTTCATCTTAGTTGGATCCACAATCAATGCACTTGGTACCAGCAGTCAGGAAATCAGAAGACACGCTGCACTGGAAAAGTCAGTCCCCAAATTACTGAGGAGTAATGATGTTAGTTTGAGAACTAACGTACATCTGATTCAGACCAAGATCTTTTCAATTACTTGCTATGCTACTGAGGAGAGTTGGATAATGAATAAAGATGACAGAAGAATAGATGATTTTTTTTTCTTCACCCATTGTTTAATTTCACAGCATAGCCGAGTAATGATTTTTTTAAATTATTTTTTTCCTTTTTTT
>NW_006399910.1:2249457-2260246 GCF_000299155.1 Elephantulus edwardii | reverse complement strand
GCCGAGGGCCGAGGGCCGCCCACCCTGGGCAGAGGGCCGCGATGGCTCGCCCCGAGCTGGGGGCCAAGGGCAGCCCACCCCAGGCAGAGGGTCGAGGGAAGCCCGCCCCGGGTAGAGGGCCGCAACTGCTCACCCCAAGCCAGAGGCCGAGGGTGAAGGGTGGTGTTGGAGGGGAGTACAGAATGTTTCATGAGATGCCAAAGAATTAGCAGATATGTCATGGAGAAGGTGTAGGAAGAGTGCTCGGTGCATGCAAAGATGATTAAAGCTTTTTCTAGCATACTTTACATATGTTAATAGAAAAGGTTATTTTTTCAAGAGGGACAATATGCTTGGGAAGGTGGAAACCCTACTGTTCCAAAGAGTTGACATATTCATCTTATACGATTCTTAAAACTTGGGAGGATGAATGGCTGTAGAGAGACGGGAAAGACATGAAGTGAAAGATGTTGTTGTTAAGTGCCATCGAGTCGTAGGCGACTCATAGTGACCCTATGAACGAACGTCCTCAATGCTTGTGTGACTTTAATCCTTTTTCTAGGTTCATAGGGTTTCCAGAGGCAAGCTATTACAGAAGTGGATATCATTTCTGCTTCCAAGCTTGTTTTAATCAGGGAGCTCCATCAAACACTATCCACCATGGGTAACCATTAACACATTTGACACATCATTGTCACAGTGTTCAGCTTCACAGTAACCACACATGTTACCTCTGTACGGCAAGTGGACACATCAGGGCTATACCACCTAGAAGAATGTTTGAACAAAAACAATGAAAAACAAACCTGAGGGCCGCTGATTAGAAGTCACCCACCTTTGGCTTGGTAGTGTCACTTTCTCTCTGCAAGGCTAACTGATCTCTCTCTATGTGGTGTTGTCCTGGTTTACCCTCACAATTCTTGGCATAGTTAAGTTTATTGTTTTATTATTATAATCTGTTTCATGGAAGACCTCGTACTTTGGCTGACGTCTCCTTCATCAAGCATGATGCACTGAGTGATTTCATCTTTGGATATACCCAGTGTAGAAAATTAGATTATGTTGCACTGTGATCCATACAGTTTCCACTGGCTCATTTTCAGAACTAAATCAATAGGCTTTTCTTCCTAGTCTGTCTTAGTCAGGAAATTCTTTTGAAAACTATCCACCATGAGTAGCCCACAGATTTTTCATATACCCATTGCATATTTTCTGTCATCAAAACAGCATACAAATCAACAACTAACAGATAAATGGTTTTCTCATAACAAAATTATGAATGTGTTAAGTTGATCAAAAGGTTTCCTTCTCATTTCCACAGATAAGATAGCTGAAGATTATTTACAAATATATAGCTTCAGTATAACCTCCACTTGATTTAAAAGAGTACTTTAAAATTTCTCTATAGTCTTAAAGGGGAAAAACCTAAGCAATTAACATTGGATTCATAATTCCAAGGAGAGACAACATTTCCCAAGATAGTTTCATCTCTTAACCGAAAAACACCTGACTTTGTTTCTCTGATTTTCATTACTTCTTCAGAAATATTTATTGGTCTTTCTTTCTTTCCACTATATCAGGGATATTTGTTTATTATTAATATATTAGAAAGACAATTTCAGAGGAAGATGAAGTATTTAGGAACTCTACTTTTGGAACGCTCAGGCACTTGTGGCTTTCTTTTTGCCACAAGTGGGTGTTGGCAGAGGGGACTTGCCAGATGAACTGGGGTCCCTGGCACAGAGGTCACCAGCATTTGGGCATGCTGGAATGGTAAAATACTGAAGGGCCCTCTGGTCTGTGTCTCTCAGAACTGTTTTTTCATTGCTTTTGTTCAAACATTCTTCTAGGTTGTATAGCCCTGATGTGTCCACTTGCCATACAGAGGTAATTTGTGCTTGCTGTGAAACTGAACGCTGTGACACTAATGTGTCAAATGTGTTAATGGTTACCCATGGTGGACAATGTTTGGTGGCACTCCCCAATTAAAATAAGCTTGGAAGCAGGAGTGGCACCCATTTCCATAATAGCTTGCCTCTGGAAACCCTACAACTACCAACATTTATCAAAGTTCATATCATACATACGTACATATTATTATTGTTGTTGTTGTTGTTGTTATGTACCATCAAGTGACCTGTGACTTATAGAAACTGTATGTACAACAACCCTAAATCCTGTTTTGTCTTGTGCCATTCTTATTGTCTCTGACACACCTACCCCCATTACCCTAGTCACAGAATCAATCCATTTCATTGAAGGTCTTCCTGTTTTGTGCTGTCCCTCCACCCCGCCCCCCAAAGCATGATGTCCCTCTCCAAGGACTAGTCCCTCTTTGTAACATGTCCATAGTATGCCAGATGAAGCTTCAGAATACTTGCGTCCAAGGAGCAACTTGGTCTTACCCTCTCTAGGATGAACCTATTTAGTCTCTTAGCAGTGCATGGTATATTCAATACTCTTCTCCAACATCACAGTTCAAAAGCAACAATTCTTCTTCTATAATCCCTAGTCATTGTCCACCTTCCTGATGAATAGCAAGTAATTGCAAAGACCATGGCATGGATCAGGTGCATCTTTGTCTCCAGATTGGCATTGTTGTTCCTCAGTACTTTGGAAAGGTCTCTGAAAGCAGTATTTCCCAGTGAAATTTGTCCTTTAATTTCCTGGCTACTGGCACCACGAGTATTGATTGTGGAGCCAAACAAATGTACAGCAAATTAAATCAATAATAAAAAAAGCTCATAGTGGAGTATGTTTTAATTAATACTGGTTCTCCAGCAGATTTTTGAAGCTGCAAATGATAGCAAGGGAACACTGCCCATATTTTTCCTGTTGAATTCAAACTGTCAGAGACACATAGCCTTTGGGTTAGCAGTGCAATCCTTATGGACTGTGTCACCACACACCTTAATAGTAGAACAGCTAAGTTAAGACCATCCTGAAGCTGGATGTTTTAATTTTTAGTCCTTTTTTCATTTATCCATTTTCTTATTATCACCAAGTATTGTGTTTTCTCTCAAATCTATAGCATTTTCAGTGAGGAAAGAAATAAAAAAGGCACTTTACTTAAATTTGTTCTTCTATTTGTAGCTAACCTCCTGAAAAAAGAGTAGAAGTTAGGCATTAAAGGGTAAAGCTGGATTTTTTTTTTTGTGGACAGAATTTATCTAATGGCTTCCCTTCTTATAGGTTACAAAAATGAACATTCTATCTAAAGTTTTTTAATATATTTCATATTAATATTTCATCCATTAATCTAAAATTTAAATTTTAGGAAGTGTATTTTACAATTATGCAATAATAATTAGAAAGTCAGGGTCATATGTATGTTTTGATTCAAACAGATTAGAAAATTCTAAGCAAATATATTTAGTTCTAAGTGGTAGGTTATTAATAATGTAGGTAGTAGTGACTATGCAAAACTATTGCCCATTAAACTCCAGAAGATATATAAGAATTTTTTTTCTCAGAGATAATGACAATTATAATATCCTTATTAACATCACCATTAATACCAAAATACTTAGTAGTTGGAGTCCACGCCACCCAGCCCCCAAGTGAGACCCATTCCAACGAGCTCCTGAACTGAAGGAATGAAAGTCATGGGGCATTCAGAGGAACCCATACTGCCTAGCTCCCAAGCAGAAGGAACCAAAGAAGAATTCGTAAAATAGCATACAGCATGGAAAGATCTAGAAGATGTTGTACTGGATGAGAGGACTCAGTCGAAGAAGGATAAATACTACATAAGACCATCCCTATGAAAACTGGATAGAGTTATGGTGGACGGATGGGAAGAGAAGAAACAGAATGTGTAGACAATGAATACCGTAAATATAATAAAAATCTACCTGGGAAGAATTTGTGAGTGGACGGCATGATTATTACAATTACTAAATAGGAAAGCTGCCTTGTTAGAAGGCCCCATTCATCACTTTTATCATCTCTCAGTCCAGGTGGGTTGACAGTTCACAAATGCAATGGGATTGAGTGTATCAGAGATTATGAGAATGGACAGGATGGGACAGATCTGATGTTCTCTATTAGTCTATTGGCTGCCATGAATCATACTTGACTCAATGCCACCTAACATCAACAATAAAAACAACTTGATTATTCATTTTTTGCTATGTTTGTAAGCTTTTTCATCCCCTGTATAGCTGTTTCAAATGGGAAGGGGAAGAAGAAAAGGAAGGCAGAATGATAAGGGAGAAGGAGGAACAAAAACAGGAATTAAAGGGTGGAAGAAGGAGAGCAATGGGGACTGGAGCAGTGAAGAAATAGGCAAAGTGCAATGAAAACTTGATGAGACAAGGTGATAAAAGGCATCAATCAACAGTAAATAATTTTATAAAACACATGTACATGAATGAAACAATGTATATTAATGACTTTACAAATTTTAAAAAGTAATAAAATGAAATAAAAACTTTAAAAGACAAAGTAATTAGAAATTATAACACTCCTTGAAATTATTTTGGTCTTTAGTAATACACCTTTGTTTACAGGGTTCTGCCAACTTTTCTCTTTCCCAAGTTTATATTTACACTGAACATCATGTCTTACACAAAATCCCATTATTTTTAAACATAAACGGGTTCATACTAAAATTCCTAGTCATTCTTATTATTTCAAGGAAATGGACACTATTGGTCAATTATAATAAAAGTCATGTATTCAAGCATGCTAAGAGTGTGGAAATGATCAAACAGTATCATTGATATCACATGCAAGCAAAATTCTGCTGAAAATTATCTAAAAACATTTGGAACAATATGTCAACAGAGAACTTCCAGATGTGCAGGCTGGATTTAGAAGCGGTCATGGTACTAGGGATATTATAGCTAATGTAAGATGGATCTTGACAGAAAGCAGAGAATACCAGAAGAATGTCTATCTGTGCTTCATTGACTACGCAAAGGCTTTTGACTCTGTGGATCCCAACAAGCTATAGCTGACTCTGAGAAGAATGGAAATCTCAGAACATTTGATCTTTCTAATGCGAAACCTATACTTGGACCAAGAGGCAGTGGTCAGAACAGAGCAGGGAGACACTGGATGGTTCAAAATCAAGAAAGGGGTTCTTCAGGGATGTATTTTGTCTCCATACCTTTCAATTTGTATGCAGAACAGATCATCTGAGACGCTGGGCTGTACGATGAGGAATGTGGCATCAGGATTGGTGGAAGAATCGTCAACAACCTGCGTTATGCAGATGACACAACCCTGCTCGCTGGAACTGAGGAGGACCTGAAGTGCTTGCTGCAGAAGGTCAAGGACTGCAGTCTTCAATATGGATTGAAGCTCAACATCAAGAAAACAAAGATTCTCACTCACTGGGCCAGTTGGCAGCATCAGTATGGACGGTGAAGAGATTGAGATAGTTAACCGTTTTCGTTTACTTGGTTCCACAGTCAACACTCTAGGTAACAGCAGCCAGGAAATCAGGAGATGAATTACATTGAGACGGCAGCTAGCTGTAAGGGACCTGTCAAGAGTACTGAAGAGCAACGACATCAGGCTGGAGACTAAGGTGCACCTGATCCAGGCTATATATAGTCTTTGCAATTAAGTGCTACCCATCGGAGAATTGGACAGTGAATAGGGGTGATAGAAAGAGAATTGATGCCTTTGAGTTGTGGTGCTGGAGAAGAGTGTTGAATATACCATGGACTGCTAGGAGAATGAACAGGTTTGTCCTGGAGAGGACAGAATGCTCCCTGGAGTCAAGGATTCTGAACCTTTGTCTGACATACTTTGGGCATGTTGCAAGGAGGGACTGGTCCTTGGAGAGGGACATCATGTTTGGGAGAGTGAAGGATCGGTGCAGGAGAGGAAGACCCTCGATGAGATGGATCGATTCTTTGAGTGGAGTGGTGGGAATGAATGTGTTTGAGACAGTGAAGTTGGCACCGGATAGAACGGCATTTAGGGCTCTTGTACATAGGATCACTATGAGTCGCAAACAACTCGATGGTACATAACAACAAAAACAACAAGAAAAAATCACACTGGAAAGTTTTAAAAATGTTCTTATACAGAGAAGAGAGAAGTGAAAATTATTTCCCCATAAGTATTTAAGAATGATTTTATATCAATTTAGTATTTTACTTGATTGTGCTTATGTAAAACCTATACTTGGACCAGGAAGCACTTATCAGAACAGAGAAGAGAAATACTGCGTGGTTCAAAATAGGAAAGGAGTATGTCAGGGATGCATCCTGTCTCTATACCTTTTCAATCTATATGCAGAGCAGAGCATTCGGGAAGAAGGGCTTTATGCGGAGGAATGTGGAGCCAGGATTGGAGGATGACTCATCAGCAACCTTAGCTATGCAGATGACACAACCTTGCTTGCCAAAACTGAAGAAGATTTGAGGTGCTTGCTACAGAAGGTCAAGAGATATGGTCTTCAATATGGATTGAAGTTTAACATCAAGAAGACAAAGATTCTCATCACTGGGCCAATTGGCAGCACCATGATTGATGGAGAAGAGATTGAAGTTGTTAACACTTGCAGCTTATTTGGCTCTACAATCACCACTCTTAACACCAGCAGTCAGGAAATAAAAAGATTAATTACATTGGGAAAACCTGCTATCAAGGACCTCTCCAGAGTTTTGAAAAGCAAAAATGTCATTCTAGAGACTAAAGTGTGCCTTATCTAGGCCATGGTCTTCACAATTACTTGCTATGCGTCAGAGAGCTGGACAATGACTAAGGATGACAGAAGAATAATCAATGCTTTTGAATTGTACTGCTGTAGAAGAGTCTTGAATATGCCATGGACCACCAAGAAAACAAATATGTCTGTTTTGGAGAGGTTGAAACCAAGATTCTCCTTTGAGGTTAGGATTTTAAAGTTCCTTCTCATATACCTTGGGTAGAGTGGCCAGGAGAGATCTGTCCTTGGAGAAGGACATTATGCTCAGAAGGGTGGAGGGACAGCTCAGGAGAGGAAGACCTGGAATGAGATGGATTGATACAGTAACTGGGGTAATGAGGGTAGGTGTGTCAGAATGAGTGAGACTGGCTACAAACGGAGCAGGCTTCAGAGCTGCTGTACACAGGGTTGCTATGGGTCTAAAGAGACTGGATGGCACATAACAACAACAATATTCGAACTGTGGCAGGTTTATTTGGGGGAATCTTTCCTATGTGTCATTCAAATCATGGTCATATTCCCATTCTTTAACATTCTCATTGCAAAACAGTATGCTAGGCAAGATATGCAGTTACTTTCCAGTATCTCTCTATAACTAAAGTAGTGAAATACAAATAACAATTACAGAGATACAGATTTCAGTCCTTAGCACTTTTACAGTTCAGTAACAGTATTTCAGGCAAGATATGCTGTTACTGTTTCTTTTCTGTTTCCTCTATGTAGAAATATTAAGGTATAAAAATAAACATTGGATGTTGAAATGTTAACTGTATTATAAAAATAAAGATTGTGTTGATTTAATTTATTAAGATATGTTGTAAAAATGATTAAGATTTTTGTTGAGTTAAATCTATTGAATGCAATAAGATATATCATAAAAATGAACAAAAGAAGTTATAATGATGGACTATTTTGTAGTTTAGAGGAAGAATGTTAAGTCTACCTTCAGCCAGAGATCAATTTTTGAAAGTGGTAGAATTTGGTAAATAATATAGGGCTTGCCCTAGAAATGATTAAGCCCAACACAGTGCTCCGAGGAGAGTTAAGTTTTCAAGACTACAAGCAGAAAAAGAGAGTTTTCCTATGCACTGAGGCAAGGTAAAACTGATACGCATCAGAGTCACTCTCTAGGATTTATGTTAAAGGAAGCTAGTTAGCAAGTTTAACTCATGATGACCACTTAGGTCCATTTGAAGAGTGGAAGTGAGAAGCATGTAGTAATGAAGACACAGGCTGAGTTTGGACATGTTCTTTTGGCACTCTCCATCCAGCATGAACTGATAAGCAAAGAAAAATTGCTAGCCTGTGGAGTAGGGGTAGCTGAGGATCCCTGAGGTATTGAATTGGACTATGAGGCCTAAAGGTGAGTAAAGCCAATATAAAATGCAGGATTCAGAACGGACTTCTGAGTTTTTGGCTGAGGTCCATTTGGACCTAGCCAGAAATGGCTGGGCATGAGTTGACCATAAGCCAAGCAGGTAAAGAGAAGATATTTCATTCTGTGACATAGTGTTTAGTGCCGTAACCTGGTGTTTTGTTCTGGACCAGACCTTTGTTTGTATATAAAGATACTCAAAGTTTCAACTGCAATGGAAGATTCTTCAGAGAAAGAGACATCCTTGTTTCCTCAGGACACTTGTTTGATGTTGTTGTTAAGTGTTGTTATGGTACGTTTAACCCTATGATCAACAAATCCAACCCCATTTCATCTTATGCCATCCTCACAATCTCTGACGCATTTGAGCTCATCACTGCAGTCACTGTGTCAATCCACTTGGCTGAGGGTCTTTCTCTCTTTCACTGTTCCTCCACCCCTCCACACATGATGTCTCTTCTAGCAATATGCCCAACATATGTGTGATGAAGCTTTACAATCTTTGCCTCCAAGGTGAACTCTGACTGAACCTCCTTCAAGACATATTTGTTTGTTTTTTTGGATATCCATGGGTTATTCATTATTCTTCTCTAACACCATAATTCAAAGAAATCAGTTATTCTGTCATTATTTCTCATTGTACAGTTTTAGCAGTGTGATTTAGTAAGTGATTGAAAATACAATGGCCTGAATCAAGTACACCTTTGAACTCAAACAAACATTATTGCGTCTCAAAAACTTGGAGGGGCCTTGTCTGTAGGCTTTCCCAGCACAACATGTCTCCTGATCGCCTGTCCTCTGGTACCAAGTATTTTTTAGGTCAATCCATGTAAGATGAAGTCATTGACAGTTTCAGTCTTTTCTCTGTCTTTCATGATTTAACCTATTAGTCCAGTGGTGAAAAATTTTTGTTTTCTTGTTGTTGACATGATAAGGCTCTAGTCTTTGGTGTTCTGCAGCAAGCAGCACAAATTCTTCTTGCTTTCAGAAAGTAAGAGTGTGTCATTTGCATAACAAACACTATTGAAGAGTCTCCCTCAAATCCTAACACCACATTCTTCTTCACAGAGTCCAACTTCTTGAATAATTTTCTTAGGTTATAGACTGAACAAATATGAAGGAAAAAAAAAACACAACAGCAACCATTAAGCACACTTTTCTTAATTTTAAGTTACGTAAAATTCTTTGGCTCTGTTTACACAATAGCTTCTTGGTCTAGGTATAGGTTTTGCAGCTTCCTTCCAAAAGCTAAAAAGCTCTGGCTCTAGCTCTGGCTCTGGCTCTGGCTTCGGCCCTGGTTCTGGCTCTGGCTCAGGACTTTGATCTGAGTTCCAGCAACATCTCAAGGGTTCTGACCCTGGGTCCATCAGGCTTTGTCAGACTGTATCTTGCCACAGTACTCAGCCTGGTTAGTCCTCTCTTATGTGCTGGCAAAAGAGTTGATAATGGTGTTAAAGCTACTGATCCATGGTGAACCATGTGTCCACAGTTGAGGTAGCTGGAAGAGTAACCTCTGTAGCTAGAGACTAATGCAATGGATAAGAAAGCCATGCTCAACAATTCTACCACCACAGATCACCCTTTGGTTTTTAAAAAAAAAGGGGGTGGAAGAAGGGAGGAAAATCTGCAACAATGGACAAGTCAAAATCCAACTTTGTTGTAAACTTTTGCTAAAATCACAATTAAAACAAAAAAATATTGTAAAATAACATATACCTTCCTCTTAAAGAATGTAACCAAGCTACTACATACTTAGGTGGTTAATTACTGATTTTCCCATTCCTAACAAAGAAGTTCCAACTATTAATTATGAAATATTAATTTTAGGATTAAACAGAATATACAGAGTGTGAATATTGGAAAATTAAAAGTTATTAAAATGAAATAGAATGTGTGGACATCAACATGTTAGGAATTAGTGAGATGAAGTGATCTGGCTTTGGCCACTCTGACTCAGAAAATTACATGGTATACTATTCTGGGAATGTAAAACAGGAAAAACAGTATTGTGTTCTTAGTTAAAAAGACAATATCAGGTTCTATCCTGAGGTACAACTTTGTGAGTGATAGGGTATTATCCATATGCATGAAAGGAAGGTCTGTTAATAGATTTTTACCAAATTTTGCAGTCTGAAATTTATCAAATATGCAATTAAGATGTGTTAATGGTAACTGGTGACTGGAATGCAAAAGCTGCAAATAATGAAGAGGAAATTGTAGTAAAAAATAAAAAATATGGACAACTTGATGAAATGGCAAGGGAGGGGCTAGGGTAGAGGGACTGGAATGATTGAATTTTTACATTCAATGACTTATTCATTGCAAATATAGGGATTAAGCTGGACAAGGCAAGCACTGCCTGGTTTAAGACCAGGAAAAAAAAACAACCAAAAAAACCAATAATGCTGTGGCCTGGGACATACAAATCCTTGATTCTACTGTCATACTATCTTCTGATAAAAACATAGATATGGAAACAGGCAAGCTCAGCAAATATGAAAAGAAACTGCAGCCCAGTTAAAATAGTTTATTGCTAATGTAATGAAAACTTTCTCAATAAAACTAGGAGAATGTACAAGTTAAGAGAACACTCAAATACGAATTAATATCCCCTTCTCTCTTAACTAAGGAAAGCCTTCCTTTCCCAGTACTTCTTTGCTGGTCAGAGAAGTATGATATTTTCTTTATTTTTCCCCCAGCTATTGTTTATTTTTTTCTATAATTATATTTTATTAATTTTCATAAACATTTACAGAGATTTTGGGTTT